>NW_022605591.1:282798-283115 GCF_008692095.1 Etheostoma spectabile | reverse complement strand
TAGGTGTCGCACCATGCCTGCTGTGCACAAACTACTTTCATATGGAGATAAAATATAAATTAAGTGTTATGTTCTGTAATTTTGGAAAGCTAAACATGTTCCATTATTATCATTATAAAGGTGCTTTCACAAATCCCGTTTCTTAGCCCAGCTTCTTAAGACATTAGCCTACTCACCAAAATGAACTCTTTCTCCTCATGTTTGATTGGCTGATTTACACGCTTTTATAATGCGTGGACAGTTTTAGGAGTCGACTTAACCCTCATATTTAAAAACATGTCTCACATATAGGCCTACAGTCCATTACGGTGGAAACC
>NW_022605591.1:282361-282788 GCF_008692095.1 Etheostoma spectabile | reverse complement strand
TTAATTTAATTATATAATATAGCACTAACAGTAGCTAACAACTCTGCACACACAATAAGGTCTTAGGTTATGCTACACATTGGGACTGATACATATTTCTTAACAATAACGATAACTGGTAGAGAAATATTGTCACAATTCACAATTGCTACCACCTAGCTAAGTAACAGAAAAGTACGAAAATACGCGACGCAGTTTGAATGCATTGTCTTAATGATTTACAGTCATTGTCTCTCCTTATGTTTAGCCTAGCTGATGGTATGGGATAGTAGCCTAATATACCTCTGAAAATTAAGTGTGCTTTTTTTGCTAAAAAATTAACTTGGTATCCTAGAATACCCCCACAATTCATAAGTTGCCAAGCTAAAGCTAGATTTTTTTTTTTAAATTTTAACATTGCATGTAATGACTTAATAGTGTTGAGATC
>NW_022605591.1:276739-282351 GCF_008692095.1 Etheostoma spectabile | reverse complement strand
ATCCTCTCTAAAAGTATCATGTGAATCACAGGTTTTTAAGAAATTACTACGCACTTACTATGTAATAACACCTGTTTGTATTTTTACCAAGTAATTCCTGTGTAATAACAATAGTTGATAAATGTTAACTAACTACACTCAATAAATGCACAAGCTATGACAATAAACCCTGCCTTCATTGTCAACCGTGTCACACTTGATGGGTAACACGGTTGACATTTCTTCCATTTTAGGCCTTTTTGCTAGCTGTAGCTTTAGCTAGCTGACAGCACGTAGCCTTTATCAACTCATGTTTTTATACATTTTCTCTACCTTTTTTAAATATAACATCTAAAACTAGTAAACAAAAATTGTGATAACACGGTTGACGAGATAATAATCACTCTATGTGAGACAGTAATATTTATTAATATTCAAGAGGAGAAGTAGAAATTACAAACTGTATTTAAAATGTCTGCCGCTGAAAGATGTGACATCACTTACATTGGATATGTGACTTTGGAGCAAACCATTGCTAATGTATTGGGTTTTTTTCAATGGGTAACACAGTTGACAAAGATTTATCGGACACATACAAAGTGAATAATTCCATCCATATTCATAAGTCAAATAGTGTTTAAAACACCTTTCTCTAGTTGTAATCATTATTTTAAACAAATACAGGTTCAAATAATATGCAAAAATATGTATTCTAGTGTAAATTTGAAAGGCCAAACTTGACATCTGGCAAATTGGACAGCACAAAAAAAGCTAATTTCAATTTAGCATGTGCATTTTCTCCTAAAAAAAATATGGAGCAGGTTGACTTTTTTGCAGAAAATGAATTACAAATATGCACCAACATGAAAGTGATCATTGCTTGAAGAGAATATTCAGTAAAAATTATAAATACAACCCAAGGACATGACATGTACCCTTAATTATAGAATGACTCAGGTATTTCATGAACTAAGCCCAGGTAACCAGTTGTTTTAGATCAGCCAAAACAAAACGTTACCTCGTTGCTGACGTAACTACGATGGATAGGTGACTGGGAGCGTTATATGTAGGCTATGTAGCTGTATACAGTCTCAGTAGCTGAATGCGTAGAGCAGTGGACTGTGGTGTTACCTACAGACTTCTGCCACAAGATCGAAACCAGCTCAATCCGATCTCGAATGATTATGTTGTTTTTACATTTTTTTTATTTTTTTTGTAGGTGGCTGTGATGTGGTGCTTACTTAAACAAACATTTTTGCGGCAGTAGATCTGGGAAACGATTTGAAAATTGCCAGGAATATGTTCGGGATTGTGTAACGAATCAAATGACAGAGGCAGACCAAAACGGAGCTGTTAGGTAAATACAACACACGGAAACCAGTTGGTGTGGAACTGTAGGGGTGTAACACCGGGACTGAGTGGCTTTTCAACTGTATTTACTAATCCACGCCCTGGTGGTTGTTCTGTGTGCTATCGTATAGCTAGTTGAATAACTGTTAATGTGTTACCGTTAACACAACGGACACCTACCGTATGAATGTGACTATACTCCAGTGTTACATACATGTTAAAATACGGTACTTTATCATTCCATTATGTATCTTGCACACTACACTATTGTCTATATTGCCAATAAAACTAATGATAATTGTATATGTTTTGTAATTTTTTATATTGTATATTAAAGTTTTAAATCCCATCAAGTCTGCCTCTTCATTAATTCCTGCTAATAATACAATTGGTATCATGGTTGTTAAAGTTTTTTAAAGGTTAGGGAAATGTAAAAAAAGAACGTTTGTGTAACGTTCTATAAAGGTTGCAACGTTGTGTGACCTCCCCTCTCTTGATTTAAAGGGTGCTGGAAACATTCAACTGGCCATTAAATTCACATTTTTTTAATATCCACAAGATTGAGAACCACAGGAAACACCATTCACTAGTGATCAGTTCAAAGTAAATCCTCCATCCCAATCAGTTAAATCCCAAATGGAGGTGCAGAACTGTTTGTGACCTTAGGGACAGAGAAGTTGGCTTGTGGCCGGAAGACTTGAGGCTTAAATCTTTGGACCGGCTGGGAAAAATGCACATTAAGCAAACTGACCACTGATTCTAAAGCCATGCTGTCTTTTGCTGCTGACCACTGAGCAGCTTCAATGCCAATCAGCATGGGTGTACTCCTGACAAAAGGTCAAGTGCAACGTGCTGGTGTCTTGTGCTGGTGTGACAATGATGCACATTCTTTGGTGAGGTAAACAACCTCACAGGACACTTCCTTAGTTCCCTTTAGGCCTGTGCTGAGCCCCTTTTTCCATATATTCCTGTGATGGTCAGGATCCTGATATGTACCTGCCTTTTCCCATCAGGCATTGTCTGGATCACCTGGACATGAGTCTAAATCATTTGAGGAACTCCTGACTGACATTGGCCCTGTTTCCTCCTGCTCTGGGACTTGCGGGACCTGTAGGGAGATGATCGTCTGTGCTGTAAGTGCTCGCTCCCTGAGGGGAATAAGAGAGTAAGAAGAAACAACACTTTAGGTTCAGCAATTACTTCATGTGCACTTTTTATGGTGTTGTGGTAAAATGTCTAACACATACAGTAAATACAGTGGTTTCAACCTCACATCATGCAACAAATGTCCATTTTAATTAGTCATTGTAGTAGAAGGAGTCATAATAATATCAAACAACATGCAAAACAACTAGTTTCAACTGTTTCTTTAAATCAAGGGATCTTATCTATTATCCATTAATCACCCTTCTATATAAATACTGAATATACACACACTGTGTATATATTATCAAATTTTTAAAATAATAAATATTTTTAAATTAAAGGACAGGCCAATTAAGTTAAGTCAATGTTCTCCTGGTGAGTTGCTTCAGGTGTATACAAAAATATTTGTATTTATGTCTGATTAACTATTGTGGACCCATACCAAAAGTTAACATAAAGAACAATACAGTAAAAGCTAATACTACTGGGTTTCCTGTGTTGTCTAATGTTGTCTTCTGTTTAAGAACTGGTTTGATATTTTTGGAAATGTTGCCTTGGCAAGATACTGAATGAATGCATTTCCCAAAATGTAGAACTATTCCTTTGACAGATCTTGATCTGGTTTTGAAAGATAATTAGTGCGATCAGCATAGCACCTATTCAAACAATATATTATTTGGACAGAAGAGTGTACTATTTTTTATTTATTTTTATACATAAATGTGTGGAGGTGTGTTTGGGTTGTGTTTTATCAAACAGTAATTACTAAATGTAACGGGCATAAGAAAGTGATATACTGCTCTAAGATACTGGCCCCATATGTGGTTTATTGCATATCGCTTGTAAAAAACAACATGTAGACTTGTTTGTTATGGATGAGCTAGTTGTCATCTGTGAACTTTTTTCCACATAGTTTTATTTCATGTTACTTCATGTGACACTGTTTATTTTAGAAATCGAGACATTTTTTTCTATGGGCAAATGTTCACATGATTCTGTAAAAAAAAGCATGTGTTCTGAAATTCAATGCACTATAATAGCACTTTCTGATATGGCTTTATCAATGATTAAAATATAATACTGTTATTTAATTTTTTAAGTTATAAGCCAGAACTAATTTAAGGTTGCCAAGTTGTGAAAATATATCTAGCTTTAGTAATAAAGATGGGAACCTCGTATGACTCACCAGCATGAAGGATTTTGCACAGCTCGCAACCGAAAAGTTATTGCTCATAATGATACCCGGGTGGATAACTAACTCTAACGGATTAATCTTTGGGACATACCGTGCTATGTGTTGTGCGTGTGGCCAGTTGGCGTGCACAGTCCAGCCGAGGACACTCTTCAGGTATCGAGAACAGCAGGGGAACCTGTGACTCAACTGCTCCATAAGTTCCTCTTTACGCAAGCCGTAAACAACAGGCGCAACACATTGCGCTAAGCTGAAGAAAGCAAAGATGACCACGGCTGCCAGCTCTTTAGTCTCTGGCTGAATGAGCTTCCGGTTGATCAACACCGTGAGGACGAAGTTTACAAAGTTAGGAAGGATGTAAACTGCCAGCTGACTGCCGTGCAAGGCGATTGTCCTGCACCCGGTCCTGTTGCGCCGATTCAGCACCCCTAAACGTCGCCCCTCCATCAGTATCCTCGCGTAACTGTACAGTATGAGCAGCGCGCACAAAGCTATGAACAACACCTTCTGCAGCTGGCCTTTTCTCAACTGCTCCCGGCCACACATACCGTTATAGCCGGTATCCTCAGAATCCGGTTGGAGGAGGAGCAGACTGATGGGAATAATCAAAGCCACGAGCCATGTGAACGCCCCCAGTAGCCAGGGCCAGCGACCCGCGGTGCAGGTGGAGGTGTAGCGCATCGGGTGGCACACTGCGCAGTAGCGGTCCAGAGCCATCACCGTGAGCGTCAGGAGGATGTTTGAGGCGCTGCTGATCAAAATGGTGATCATGGCCAGGCAGGCGGAGCGGACCGGCTGTGCGTCCAGGTGGATCTGGTAGTAGAAGACACTGCTCATCCCCAGGTGAACCAGGGCGGATACCAGCAGGTGGAAAATCAACACAAAGCGGGCCTGATTCCGGAGCTGCTCCACGCGAGCTATGGTCCAGTTGATGATAAGGTTGAAGAAGAGGAGCACCGAGAAGGACACGGTGGACACGTAAAAACGCACGCAAGTGAAGTCCCTCACCCGTGTTGTCGACACCGTGCTGTTGTTTGCTGACATTATTTCTCGTCTTCGGTTCGGTTGGATTAATTGGATAATTGTAACGATGATGATGATGATGATAGCAGTGGAGTTGATGGGGAAGAGAGTTTGTCCGCCGCATGGTCCTCACTCACTCACTGCTGTCTCACTGAAGACTGACTCAATAAGATCAACCGCACACTCACTCTTTCACGCTCTCTCTCTATTCTCTCTCTCTCTCTCTCTCTCTCTCTCTCTCTCTCTCTCTCTTTCTCTCTCTCACGCACACACTGTCTGTCTCTCTTTCTCTCTCTCTAACAAACACGCACGCACACACACATGCAGTGGCTTGCATACATTTACACACTCATGCTAAAGTTGATTAAAAAGAGGAACAAAAAAAAACATCTTTTGGAAATTGATGTTAATGCCTTAATTAAAGAAAATAAGAAAATCCAACCTTTTAAAGACACCAATTTTCTTTGTGAATGAACAATGTATTGTAAATATATAAATGTTCTTCCTTAAAGTAAAGGGGGCATCAGTATACACACCCCTATGTTAAATTCCCATAGAGGCAGGCAGATCTTTATTTTTCAAGGCCAGTTATTACATGGATCAGGATACTATGCATCCTGATAAAGTTCCCTTGGCCTTTGGAGTTAAAATATTCCCCCAAAAGTTTGTAGTCTTCTGTTATATCATATTTACTTTTACAGTTAATTTATTGCTTGCCTTACATTTCCATTTCACATTTGGGCTCCCTTCTTTTTTAAATAGTGTAGCCAAACACTCTTGAAACTAACCAACAGAGCAGTAGGATGTTTGATAAATGTTATATGTTTCTGCCCCCTTCTGCTGAGAGCAGGAACAGCTGGCCAATCAGAGGTGCGATTGCTGCTCTCTGCAAGAGTATATGGATGCAGCCTGGAGCGTCCCA
>NW_022605591.1:273139-276729 GCF_008692095.1 Etheostoma spectabile | reverse complement strand
CCGTCCCGTCTCATGCGGTCCCGTGTCATGCGAGACGGGTATGGCTGCAGCCTGGAGCATCCCATGTTATCCGTCCCGTCTCATACGGTCTCGTCTCATGCGGAGGTTTGTCCAACGGTAAATCCGGAGGGTCAAAATTACGATATCGCGAATAATTTTCCAGACGGAGTCACGGGTAAATTTGTGACCACATTTGTTGCAATCAATTGAAAAACGTTAAAAAACTGTTTAAGTAACAATTTTGCCATAGCCTACATGTAGTTTGCTCATTTCTGAATGTTATGCTTGTGTTGTTCCATATTAACGTAGCTACATCTGATGAAACCTGCATCAGCGACGCAGCCGTTTCTGCCAACTAACAGCAGGACCTCCTGACCTCCTGAGGAGGGATAACAATCCACGATCTGCACACACAACAAGACTACAAAAATAAACATGTTACACGCTTTCCAAGACTTTTTAATTGCATATTCTATATTGTTTTCACACTTCAGTGGGACATTGCTGCAAATACAACTGCTTATCAGCATGGCGAGAGCGACTGTTGGCCTCGGCTGTCGGGTCTCTGGGGACAGGTGTCGTGCCAATGTACTTATCCCCGCCAGGATCTGTATCCCCTGGCCGCGGGAGCGCGCATGCACACAGAGCGGTATTCTGCTGCCTTCGAATGTTACTGCTGCCCTTTTAATTTACCTCTTAAATGAACAAATAGCACGTGGAAGACTCGCAGGTTTCCATAGTAACATGGGTCTCAGTTAACTACATAAATACTTGTATTTGTCTGTTATATTAAGGCGACGTGTGAATTGTTTATAGCGTCGTTTACTATTATGGACTGATGGCGTATCCTCCCTGTCCTCTAACTGATTCTGTTTTAATTAATTTAGTTTTAATATGGCTTTTCAATTAACACTTTTTTCACCTTTCTACCATATGAGTTCATAGGAGGTACGCAAATATCAGACCGTTTTTCACCTATTATTTTGTGTGTCTGTCCTGTCATCATGGGTGTTTTTTTTTGTGTTAACCAGGTCACAAGGAACAACCTACATAATTTAGAGAGGTCTGCTGTAGTCTATCAAAAGTTACATAGGGGGTACCCAAATATCAGGCTGTTTTCACACCGATATTTTGTGTACCCCCCCCCTAACATGCAGAGGGTCTGTCCTGTCATCCATGTGTTATTTTTGTGTTTAAAGGCACAATAAACAACCTGACAACATTTGAGAGGTCTCTTTTGTCTAGCAAAAGTTACATGGGGGTACCCAAAATATCAGGCCATTTTTCGCCTGATATTTTGTGTACCCCACCCCCTAACATGCAAAGGGTCTGTCCTGTCATCATGGGTGTTATTTTGTGTGTTTAATAGGTCAGAATAAACAACCTGACATAATTTGGAGAGGTCTGCTTTTGTCTATCAAAAGTTACATAGGGGGTACCCAAAATATCAGGCCGTTTTTCGCCTGATATTTTGTGTACCCCACCCCCTAACATGCAAAGGGTCTGTCCTGTCATCATGGGTGTTATTTTGTGTGTTTAATAAGTCACAATAAGCAACCTGACAAAATTTGGAGAGGTCTGCTGTTGTCTAGCAAAAGTTACATGGGGGTACCCAAAATATCAGGCCGTTTTTCACCTGATATTTTGTGTATCCCACCCCCTAACATGCAAAGGGTCTGTCCTGTCATCATGTGTGTTTAATAGGTCACAATAACAACCTGAAACAATGTATTGTTATAATAATAATGGGTCTGTCCTGTCATCAGGCGTGTTAGTGTGTTTTTTGTTTGTTTTTTATTCACAACAACAAGTACTTAAAAAGTATGATTTTATAAAGTGTTAGAAAACAGACAAGGCTTTACAAAAATAATAATGAACATCCCCTAAAACAAGTATAAAAGAACGGCTGTTAAGGCCCTTAAAAATGCAATTAAAGTGCATAACAATAATAATAATAATATTTATAAGAATAAGTGATTTTAATTGAGCTTCCTGCCTGTCAGGTTGCATATTGTGACTTATTAAACACACAAAATAACACACATGAGGACAGGACAGACCCTCTGCATGTAGGGGGTGGGATACAAAATATCAGGTGAAAAACGGCCTATTTTGGGTACCCCCTATGTAACTTTTGCTAGAACAGCAGACCTCTCCAAATTTTGTCAGTTGTCCTTGTGACCTATTAAACACACAAATAACACATATCATAGACAGGACGACCCTCTGCATGTTAGGGGTGGGATACACAAAATACAGGCAAAAAACGGGCTTATATTTGGGTATCCTCTGTAACTTTTGATAGACAAAAGCAGACCTCTCCAAATGTTGTCAGGTTGCTTATTGTACCTATAAAACACACAAAATAACACATATGATGACCGGACAGACCCTTTGCATGTTAGGGGGCGGGGTACCCAAAATATCAGGTGAAAAACAGCCTGATATTTTGGGTACCCCCATGTAACTTTTGATAGACAAAAGCAGACCTCTCCACATTTTGTCAGGTTGTTTATTGTGACCTATTAAACACACAAAATAACACATATCCTAGACAGGACAGACCCTCTGCATGTTAGGGGGCGGGGTACACAAAATATCAGGTGAAAAACAGCCTGATATTTTGGGTACCCCCATGACTTTTGATAGCTACAGCACCTCTCCAAATTTTGTCAGGTTGTTTATTGTGACCTATTAAACACACAAATAACACCCATGATGACAGGCCAGACCCTTTGCATGTTAGGGGGTGGGATACACAAATATCAGGTGAAAAACGCCTGATATTTTGGGTACCCCCATGTAACTTTTGCTAGACAAAAGCAACCTCTCCAAATGTTGTCAGGTTGTTTATTGTGACCTATTAAACACCACAATAACACAATGAGACAGGACAACCCTCTGCATTGTGGGGGTGGGGTACACAATTATCAGGTGAAAAACAGCCTGATATTTTGGGTACCCCCTATGTAACTTGATAGACTACAGCAGACCTCTCCAAATTATGTCAGTGTTCCTTGTGACCTGGTTAACCAAAAAATACCACCCATGATGACAGGACAGACACACAAAATAATAGTTGAAAAACGGTCTATATTTTGCGTACCTCCTATAACTCATATGTAGACAGTGAAAAAGTGTTTTGAAAAGCCATATTAAACTAAATTAAATTAAAACAGAAATCACGTTAGAGGACAGGGATACGCCTATCAGTCCATAATAGTACACGCTATAAACAATTCACACGTGCTTAATGTAACAGACAAAAACACGTATTTATGTAGTTAACTGAGACCCATGTTACTATGAACCCTGCCGAGTCTTCCACGTCGCATTTGTTCTATTTAAGAGGTAAATAAGTGCAGCAGTTAAACAATTCGAAAGGCAGCAGAATATCCGCTCTGTGTGCATGCGCGCTCCCGCGGCCAGGGGATACAGATCCTGGCGGGGATAAGTACATTGGCACGACACCGGGACAGAATGCTGTCGGGTCTCTGGGACCCGGGACAGAATGCTGTCGGGTCTCTGGGACCGGGGACAGAATGCTGTCAGGTCTCTGGGTCCCGGGGCAGAACGCGGTCGTATTTTTC
>NW_022605591.1:273011-273129 GCF_008692095.1 Etheostoma spectabile | reverse complement strand
GCCTCGGCTGTCGGGTCTCTGGGACCCGTCCTGCTTTCGACTGCGTATCTATGCTGCCATGGTCTTGGGCTGGAATGCGATTGAATTTTTCTTCCACTTCCGCCAGCGGTTCTATTGT
>NW_022605591.1:272402-272544 GCF_008692095.1 Etheostoma spectabile | reverse complement strand
CTGCATTTATCTTATAGACATGTTTAGTTAAAAAAACAAACATATTTTATTCATTTGTGTAACGGCAATCATATAAATGAATTAAAAAAAAATATTCGCGATTTGCATTTTTGACCCTCTGGATTTACCGTTGGACACGCCT
>NW_022605591.1:272111-272267 GCF_008692095.1 Etheostoma spectabile | reverse complement strand
TTTCCAGATGGAGTCACGGGTAAATTCGTGACCACATTTATTGCAATCAATTGAAAAAACGTTAAAAACTGTTAAAGTAACAATTTTGCCATACATATAGTTTATGGGGCGCCGTTTGTAAAGCGGCTCGTGCTGAAAATAACAGCAACATTTTGT
>NW_022605591.1:270921-271068 GCF_008692095.1 Etheostoma spectabile | reverse complement strand
GACAAAATGTTGCTGTTATTTTCAGCACGAGCCGCTTTACAAACGGCGCCCCATAATAGTTTGCTCATTTCTGAATGTTATGCTTGTGGTGACAAGATAAATGCAGACTATCGTCTGGAATAAAATAAGCCTGCCTCAACTATCATG
>NW_022605591.1:270431-270883 GCF_008692095.1 Etheostoma spectabile | reverse complement strand
TAGTTAAAAAAAACACCAAATATTAAAAGTATTTTATTCATTTGCATGATTGCCGTTACGGCAATCATACAAATGTCTATAATGTCTATACATGTCTATAAGATATGCAGACTATCATACTGATGAATAGAAACACTTAAAATATATGTCCGTCAATAAAATAAATGCAGATTATCGGCAAACTAAAAGAATCCTTCTGCCATCTCCGTTTCACTTTCAAAATAGCCTTGGAATCTGGAAAAAACAACTACCCTCGCTCTTAACCTTTTCAACAGTAACTCGCTCCTCACGTGCTCAACTTTATCCTGATGGATATGAAATATATGTATTTTTTTAAATATTTAAAAATATATGTCTGTCTCTAAAATAAATTCAGATTATAGACAAACTAAAAAAATCCCTCTGCAACTTGGATCAAAGTTGCAGCTATAGAAGGAATTTCTCTCCCGACA
>NW_022605591.1:270228-270421 GCF_008692095.1 Etheostoma spectabile | reverse complement strand
ATTTGGTTTTGTTTTTAATTTTTTTCCCCCCTTTCATACAATAGGCTACAACACAAAATACAATAGAACCGCTGGTGGAAGTGTAAGAAAAATTCAATCGCATCCTGGCCCAAGGCCGTGGCAGCTGAGATACGCAGTCCAATGCAGGATGGGTCCAAGAGACCTGAAGGCCGAGGCCGCGGTAAATACAACC
>NW_022605591.1:270125-270218 GCF_008692095.1 Etheostoma spectabile | reverse complement strand
CCCCGGGTCCCGGAGACCCAACAGCATTCTGCCCCGGGTCCCAGAGACCCGAGAGCATTCTGCCCCAGGTCCCAGAGACCCGACAGCATTCTG
>NW_022605591.1:270021-270115 GCF_008692095.1 Etheostoma spectabile | reverse complement strand
AGACCCGACAGCCGAGGCAGTGCTGGTGGAGCTATAACAGTCGAATGTTCTCGCCATGCTGATAAGCAGTTGTATTTGCAGCAATGTCCCGGTG
>NW_022605591.1:269682-269791 GCF_008692095.1 Etheostoma spectabile | reverse complement strand
ATATGGAACAATACAACCATAATCAGAAATGAGCAAACTATATGTGTGGCAAAATTGTAACCTTAACAGTTATTAACGGTTTTCAATTGATTGTAACAAATGTGGTCAC
>NW_022605591.1:269572-269672 GCF_008692095.1 Etheostoma spectabile | reverse complement strand
GTGACTCCATCTGGAAAATTATTTGCGATTTAGTATTTTTGACCCTCTGAATTTGCCGTTGGACAAACCTCCGCATGAGACGGGACCGCATGAGACGGGA
>NW_022605591.1:268189-269562 GCF_008692095.1 Etheostoma spectabile | reverse complement strand
GGGACGCTCCAGGCTGCAGCCATACCCATCTCGCTCTCTGGGCTGCATGTATTTCAATAGAAATGATCGGGAATCAAGGGGAAATGCTCCGGTGGTAACTATAATTAGTTGAGGCCTCAGGACTCCATCTACTACCGTTAAGAATTATAAAGGCATCACCTGTTGTGCTCCACCAGCTGCATCCAAACTAACAGTAGAGGGAGACATCAGTCAAGAATTGTCTGTGACACCCACACACAGTCCGTCAAAGTCAAAATAATCACATGGGTAGGGTGTGCAGGGCCTCTAACAGAAGTTGGGCTAGGGTGTGGATTTTTATTGCCCGTGGGCATACTTCCTCTGTGCACTTTGCCCAGGAGGTCCAGTGATTATGATATGTTAAAATAAAGTAAAAAAAAAAAAAAAAAAAAAAAATGGTTGAGTCAATACAATAACCGTAAAATATCAAGCACATATGAAAACGTGTACTTAACAGCATATAAACTAAATATTGAAAGGCAACACAGGCAGAACTGAGTAGTAGAAGAGTTCCAGATAAGTACTTGTATACAGCCTAGTCCAGCAATAAGTAATGAGTGTTCAACCTCCAGTCCTAATGGCTGACATAATGAAGATGAAAAGACACGTCGTCAAACTCAGGTGGTTAGCCATCTCTACGCTGCGCAGACCAAACCGCGGCATGTATGTAGTCTTACTCCTTACCGAACTTCTGAGCGAGAACTTCTGGGCTTAATCAGGAGTCGAAGGTGAGCACATCTTCCCCGACATCACGCGCAGCCGGGCCGGGTACAGCAGGTGGAAATGGATTTTTATTTTAATTGGATTGTAAGTCCAATTGCAATTCTTCCTTTCGATTACGGGATACAGGATATTAAAACCTGGTTGACCTGTAATTTTCTAATGTTAAGTAGAATTTAAAATCCTTCTTCTCACCTACCAAGCTCTTCATGGTCAGGGCACCATCTTATCTTAAGAGCTCATAGTACTTCAACCTACAAGAGCACTACGCTCCCAGAATGCAGGGTTATGTGGTTCCTAGAGTCTCTAAAAGTAGAACGGGAGCCAGAGCGTTCAGCTATCAGGCTCCTCTCCTGTGGAACCAGGTTCCAGTTGTGGTCCGGGAGGCCGACAGTCTCCACATTTAAGAGTAGGCTTAAGACTTTCCTTTTTGATAAAAGCTTATAGTTAGGGCATAAAATTGAATATTGTTAGGGAGTGAGGAGTCGCAGCGTCCGCCTAACCGGCCCACCTGCTTGTATAGTTGTCAGATCTATCTATCATAGCTCAAGAATATAATAAAACTAAAGGGAGGACTTGGCATACAGCGATCGGTTGGGGAGAGTTCTAGCCGACCAGGCTCCTCTCTATCCGTA
>NW_022605591.1:263664-263862 GCF_008692095.1 Etheostoma spectabile | reverse complement strand
TCTCTTGGTTTTGCTGTAATAGTTTTAGACAGCTGGGGACTTCCTTTGACACAGTGAGCTCCTCTCTCCTCTATCTTTCTATCTTTCCATTTATGCGCATCCATGTCCCATAAATGCTTGTTACTAACCTAGCTCTGGGGAGTCACTCAGATTATAGACAAACTAAAAAATTCCCTCTGCAACTTGGATCAAAGTTGC
>NW_022605591.1:263500-263654 GCF_008692095.1 Etheostoma spectabile | reverse complement strand
TATAGAAGGAATTTCTCTCCCGACAGAGGTCAAGCATTTGGTTTTGTTTTTAATTTTTTTTTCCCCCTTTCATACAATTTTTTCCCCCCTTTCATACAATAGGCTACAACACATACAGTCCTTATGTTCTTTTTTCCCCAGCATGTTCCCTCGG
>NW_022605591.1:262125-263490 GCF_008692095.1 Etheostoma spectabile | reverse complement strand
CTCCAAAATCATGGTAGTAGCTGTCGCCATGGTCCCGCTAAACGTCCTGCAATGCCATGTTCATCTTGCTACACTCTGCTGTGTCCTGCCACATCCTGCTGTGCCTTGTAATGCCCACAGTGCCCTGCTATGCCATGAACTACTACAAAGAACTGCTACAAACTACTATTTTTTTCTATTTTGTATTTCCTCTTCATTCTAACCCCAACCGGCCGTCAGACACGCCCTACAAGAGTCTGGGTCTGTCCGAGGTTTGCCTAAAAGGAAGTTTTTCCTCGCCACGTCGCACTGTTGCTGCTCGGAGGAAACTACTAGAACTGTGGGTCCTTGTAAATTCCTGTGTGGTCTAGACCTACTCTATCTGTAAAGTGTCTCGAGATAACTTATTATGAATTGTTACTATAAACAAAATTGAATTGAATTTAATTTAATTTAATTGATTCCGATTCTTTGAGGGATTGAGTTGAAACAGGTCCATGCTTATTTCACAAATAAGAGGAAGGTTTTATTTTGAGTCAATGTTGAGTTGCAGTTTTACTTTTCAGGCTTTTTCAACATAAAATAAAGCAACACTAGAGCATCGCTTACTGTGCTCCATGGCTGCAACACAACAAGCGCCTGGCTGCTACAGAAACCCAAACTTTTGCATGTTAAATTTGGAACCTAGTATCATATTTGAAACCTCCAAACGATTCTAATAAAGAAACGATTCCAAGTAGGAATTGATTTTCAATGCCCAACCCTACTCAGGGCCCTCCCTGTCTGACCCCAAAGCCTCAACCTGTTTGGTAATATATCCATATTGTAGAATAGAGCCATACTGTTCAGTGCCCCACTTTCATAGCACGGAGTCAATCATTCTTACCCGACTTCATTCACTCCCAAACATGATCCAATCTCACCTGACTTCACTTATGGCCGACTCTATAAGTCCCACCCATTTCCTTGTTCCGGGCTGGAGGCAACATGTGAGGGCCCATGTCCTCACAATTCAGATGCAAAGCCTATAGTTGTGTGTGGAAAAAGAGAGTTTACAGCTTCCTCATATGTTGTGTTCCTTTCATGGGTATTTGCAAAGTAAATGTGATTTAATGCTTGACCAATAATATATAAAAGCCAGGCCCAACGGAGGGCTTAGCCAAACTTTAGCAATTTAACCAACGACAATGCCACCTTGGGACTTTCACCAAAAGAGGTTAAAATATGAATTCAGTTGTTCAGTTGTTCAGTTTCCAAATCTTCTCAAGTTTCCGCAATATTTTCTTTAATTTGCAAATTTCAGTGTTATACCATGGAACCAACCGTCTTGGTTTTATCATCTTCTTTTTAGAGGGGCAACAGAGTCAAGTGTCATTCGTAGCGAGC
>NW_022605591.1:261836-262115 GCF_008692095.1 Etheostoma spectabile | reverse complement strand
ATCAACAAAATGATCGATTTGGGAGGGACTGAAATTAATTCAATTCAATTCAATTTTATTTATAGTATCACTTCATAACAAGAGTTATCTCTAGACGCTTTACAGATAGAGTAGGTCTAGAGACCACACTCCCGAATTTACAAGGACCCAAGGGTTAGAATGAAAAGTGGCAATAACAGTCATAAAAAAATAGTTGTTTGTAATAGTTCATGGCATAGCAGGGCACTGTGTGGCATTACAAGGCACAGCAGGACGTGGCAGGCCACAGCAGAGCAGAAA
>NW_022605591.1:255598-261811 GCF_008692095.1 Etheostoma spectabile | reverse complement strand
TCAATGGAGTTAAATGGTTAAATGGTTCTCCACCATGGACTTGGCCAGTCCAGTTATAATCAGGTACCTGTAGCGGAAAAAGGAAAGCGAAGACGCCTTTTGACCACCCTTGGTTATTTGATTTAACCGAATGCCGTTTGGACGTGTAACGCACAGTACATTCCAGCGCTTTATGGAAAGGATGTTTGGAGCACAGCAACTGCCAGTCACTCGGTTTGTCTACATGACATCATTGTGTTTTCTCCCAGTGTACCAGAGCATCTAATCATCTGGATTTGGTGCTGAACCACCTGCACAGGCAGGGACTCAAGGCAAATTTTTGGGAGTTTTCCTTCTTTAAAACAAGTCCATTACCTTGGCCTAGCTATCTGATCTTACTGGACCCAAGTAAGACAGGCTAACTGGCCTCACCCCACATGTCTCTGGCTCCGATCCCTTCTAGGTTTTGCCAGTCATCCCAGCGGTTTTCCAATTGGCTGCATCGTCTGGTGGCTGTACTCGCAACAACCAGGAAACGAAAATGCCGAAGTGCATCACTGGAGGGGCCTGGTTTGAGAACTGCGAGAATTCAGTTTAAGGAGTATTTGTGGGGCCAAAAATGTGTGGTCTGACTGACATAATCCTTGAGCCACCTCCACACTGCACAGTTGGGCCTTACTGAGCGCGCTGGGTGGCTAAACTCTCTGCTTTTGATTACAGTGTTTGATATTGTCCTGGCCGCACTAACAGAACGCAGATGCACTGTCAAGACTACCCTGGTACCACCACTCAAAGCATGGACCAAGCCCGGCCTGGGACAGCATTACCAGCCACCTTGCAGTCAGCCACTAGAGAGGTAAGCTTAATCATGCTGTGCAGTCTGCTGTAATCGCTTTGCTTTCTCGCACCCCAGCTGACCTGCAGGCACTCCAGCAAGCAGATCCAACTATTGGTACCTTCATCCATATTTGGCAGAGGAGGATGCCAAGTCGGGCAGAGAGAGAGGAACTGAGTATACAGGTGCGTGGACTGATGCGTCAGTGGGTTGTGTGGTAAGCGAGGGTCTCCTGCACCGCCGGCTGTTTTGCCCGATGGAGGAAAGTGATTCCACCAGTTTGCTGTTACTTAAGAGTAAAGGAGGAAATCCTGATGCATCTCAAAACCACGGCCATCAAGGGGTAGAACGACCACTGAGCTGGTTCGGCAGAGATGCTATGGGCCGGGATGGACCAAGAGATAAGCAATGGTGTCAAAGTTGTGTAGCGGTGCACTATTGCCAAGTCCACGCAACCCCATATCCGGGCGCCTATGGGTCACCTACTCGCTGCACGACCGAACCAGATTGTAGCAATTGACTTCCCCTTATTGGAACCATCCAGATAGGCAGGGACAGGAGTTGGTATGACTGACGTTTTCTCCAAATTCACCCAGCTGTGCCAAAAAGAGACCAGAGAGCATCTCCCTGGCCAGAGTTTTGTGCAAGAGTGCTGTCGCTATGGAGTTCCAGCCCGTCTGACCCTGATCACGGGGATGAATTTTGAAAGTGCACTAGTCCAACAGCTGTGAGAACTAATTGGCATTCAGAAGACACAGTACTCACTCTACCATCCTCAGGGAAATGGTCAGTGCAAGAGTTCAACCCGACACTGCACAACCTCGGGGCACACTCCCTTCTAATCAAAAGATCCACTGGCCAGAACACCTTTCCAGCTTGTGTTCAACTATAACACCACTACTCACCAGTTGACTTGTGATCACCCCACTTCCTTATGTTTGGCCAGAACCCCACTTACCTGTGGACTTCTTCTGGGCCCCCTACCACCACAAACACGACGGGTGTGTGATTGGGTGGTGGAACATCAACGACGCCTGCAGGTGGCTTTTGACTGTGCCAAATCGTCTGGAGGCTGCAGGCAGAGGAAGGAGAGACATGACAAATTGGACACTGAGTGAACCACTGGAGATGGACCAGCAGGTCTCACAGCGATCATACAACATAGGTTAGAATAAAAATTCAGGATCCTAGGGGTCCACAGTCTTCAAATGGTAACAGTACCTGAACCCGGTGGAACAGTCTATTCCATGGCACCATTGCATAATCCACCCAAATTAGACAAGTGCACCAACAATGCTCAACCAATCTACATCGCTACACACCCGCAGCTTGGCCAATGGAATCCCCTTTCAGTAAGCGTTGTTAGACGTGAGTCAGAAGAAGATCAATATGACCACAGAGTAGAACTGCTGGAGACACCTGTCACTGAACCAACCTACCATTGCCAGTCAAGCTCACACATAACAGCACCATAAAGTGATCCACGTGGAAAGTCCAGTCTCTGGTTCCCTTCACCCACAGGTAGGCCTGTAACAGCGGTACTGCCATCTTCAGAAGAAATCTCAGGACCACCGCGGGCACCACCCTACCTCATCGGCTTCCAGAACTCATCGGTGGTGACGGGTGGGGCTACGATCTCTCGGGTATGGCTCCACTGTACGCTAACAATCGGAATTGAAAAAGGTAGTTAAGGTAGTTAAGAGGTAGTTAAAAAAAAAAAGGAGGGGCGGTTTGTTGAACAGTGGAAAGGACGTGACGCTGATGGGCTGCGGTACCTGACTCATTTCCGTTTCCGTTGCTGTAGGTTGGTAGCGTGTTAGTTGATAGCTGTTGATGCTCGCTAAAACCATTCAATTTGTTAGATTGTCATTACAGTGGCTAACTCGCCGAAACACTTATTCTTATTATGTTAGTCAAGTCGTCTCCCTCTCCTACTTTCCTTGCTCGGTGTGTGAGATGTTTGTTACTCCTCTGCCTCCTTTAGCGGTAAGGGTATGTGTAACAATGTGTATTTTATTTAAAGACATGGAAAGGCTTATTGAGTTAGAATTCCGGATCTGCACCATGATAGATCAGTCGTTAGTTACCGTAGCTACCACCCCCCTAGTCGGTGCGTGCCGTACTGAGCAGCCCGAAAGCATGGCTGGGTAACTGTTCAAAGCAGAAATAAGCTTTCGAAGCCCATGGACCACCACCAGCCTGTTCACGTTTCTAACAGATTTTCCCCACTCGCGACACACCTGCCGAAAACCAACTCTGATTATCGCAACTCCTTTTGAGAAGCGTGAAGTTAGCGAAGCCCAGCTATAGTTAGGCATCCCGGGGCCAGAACGGGCGACATTGAGTCTTATTGAAACTGCTGGCTAAGGATAACCTAATACAGTAAGATTGTTATCGCGTTGGCATAATGACTCCCGGTTATGCCAAACGGAGGTTACTAAGATTAATGTTGAATCGGGTGTACATACCAAGTCAATGTTGGACACCGTAGTTTTCTCTGACCCCTGCCAAATCTCACCAGGGATGACATGTATAGCCCATGTCATCATTTCGCCGCTGGCTATCAAGGTGCTGTCCAGATAATGTGTGGCTTTGTAGATCACTGGCAGTCTTTCTGGGGAAGACCTGGTCTGATTCGAAGAGACGGCATTCATCCCACTTGATGAAGCAGCTCTCATTCTGGAAATCTGTGACAAGCTTACTGGTGGACCTAATCCTTGACAATCCAGAGTTGGACCAGGAGGCAGATTCGCAGTTTAACACACTTCTCTGCCCTTTTATTTCAGCAGTTACCCACCCAAACCCACTAGAGTTTCAGTTGAACACACTTCTTTGCTCCTCCATTCCAGAAGTTACCTAGTCATAACCCCACGTGACGGTGTCTGCCCCCCGACCATTGAAATTATTTAAGTCAAAGGTAAACAAAAGAGGAGCTGTGTATGAAAACCCATAACAATTAAAACCACTAAGAAAAAAAAGGAAATCAATTGGACTCTTAAACATCAGATCTCTCTCTTAAAAAGGTGTACTAGTAAATGATTAATTCAGATTCTAATATTGATCTATTCTGTCTTACTGAAACCTGGTTGGTGTTTGGAGAATGTGTTAGTCTAAATGCCACCCCTCCCAGTCATTTCAATACTTACAGTCCTCGAGGCACAGGCCGGAGGTGGAGTTGCAGCTACTTCAATTCTGTCCACTAATCAGCTCTAACTTAAACTAAATTATGACTCATTTGAAAGTCTTGTTCTTAGTCTTTCACTTCCAAGTTGGAAATCACCGCAACCAGTTCTATTTGTATAGTGTACTGAGCACCTGGTCCATATTCTGAATTCTATCTGAATTGCAGAGTTTTGTGCAAATTTATTCCTTAACGACAAGTTCTTATTGTAGGATTTTAATATTCATGTGGACGATGAGAATGATAGCCTTAGTACTGTTTTATCTCTCTATTAGTTCTATTGGCTTCTCTCAAAGTGTTCATAAACCGACTCACCGTCTTAACCACCCACCCTCGATATCTGGTATACAGTGGTGTGAAAAGTGTTTGCCCCCTTCCTCATTTCCTGTTCCTTTGCATGTTGTCACACTTAAGTGTGTCGGAACATCAAACCAATTTAAACAATAGTCAAGGACAACACAAGTAACACAAAATGCATTGTAAATGAAGGTGTTTATTATTAAAGATGAAAAAAATCCAAACCACATGGCCCTGTGTGAAAAAGTGATTCCCCCTAAACACAATAACTGGTTGGGCCACCCTTAAAGCAACAACTGAACCAAGCGTTTGCAATAACGTGCAATGAGCTTTTAAAGCGTCCTGGAGAATTTGTCTCACTCATCTTTGCAGAATTGTCCTAATTCAGTTACATTAGAAGGTTTTCGGAGCATGAACGGCCTTTTTAAGGTCATACCACAACATCTCAATAGGATTCAGGTCAGGACTTTGGCTAGGCCACCAAAGTCTTCATTTTGTTTTTCTTCAGCCATTCGGTGGTGGACTTGCTGGTGTGTTTAGGATCATTGTCCTGCTGCAGAACCCAAGTTCGTTTCAGCTTGAGTACACAAACAGATGGTCGACATTCTCCTTCAGGACTCTTTGTAGACAGCAGAATCCATAGTTCCTTTAATCACGGCAAGTCTTCCAGGTCCTAAGCGCACAAACCCCACCATCACACTACCACCACCATATTTTACTGTTGGTATATGTGTCTTTTTATGAAATGCATGTGTTCCTTCGCCAGATTACTTGGACACACACCTCCCAAGAGTTCCACTTTGTCTCATCGTCCCCAAATGTTGTCCCAAAGTCTTGGGATCATCAATGTGTTTGTGGAAAATTGAGACGAGCTTTGATGTTCTTTTTGCTCAGCAGTGGTTTCCCTTGGGAACTCTGCCATGCAGGCCATTTTGCCCGACTTTTCCTGATGGTGGAGGCATGAACGCTGACCTAACTTGGGCAAGTGAGCCTGCAGTTCTTGGGACGTTTTTGTGGGTCTTTTGTGACCTCTTGATAGTCGTCGCTGCGCTCTTGGGGTATTTTTGGCGGCCGGCCACTCCTGGGAAGGTTCACCACTGTTCCATGTCTTCGCCATTTGTGGATAATGGCTCTCACTGTGGTTTCTGGATTCCCAAGCTTTGGAAATGGCTTTATAACCCTTTCCAGACTGATAGATCTCAATTACTTTCTTTCTCAATTGTTCCTATATTTCTTTGGGTATCGCATGATGTGTAGCTTTTAGGATCTTCTGTGGACCTTACTGTGTCAAGCAGCTCCTATTATTGATGCCTTGATTGTGAACAGGTGTCAATAATCAGCCTGGGGTGGCTAGAGAAATTGAACTCAGGTGTGGACAACCACAGTTATAGTAGTTTAACAAGGGGGGCAATCACTTTTTCACACAGGGCCATGATGGTTGGATTTTTTTTTCACCTTTAATAATATTTTGTGTTTACTTGTGTTGTCCTTGACTATTGTTTAAATTGGTTTGATGTACCGAAACACTCAAGTGTGACAAACAAAGAACAGGAAATGAGGAAGGGGGCAAACACTTTTTCACACCACTGTATGGTGTTGAATTGAACATTTAATAGTGTGCCCACAGAATCCTTTTTTCTGACCACTGTTATAACTTTTGAGTTTATACTGCTGACCTACACGCCAGTAGGCAAAAACTTCTATACGTCTGTCTGATAGTGCTGTAGCTAAATTAAGGATGTTGATTCCATCAGCTTTTAATTCATTACCAAGTCACAAGTAACGGAGGCCTCCTATGCTTAGGTAATGAATTAAAAGCTGATGGAATCACATCCTTAAATTTAGCTACAGCACTATCAGACAGACGTATAGAAGTTTTTGCCTACTGGCGTGTAGGTCAGCAGTATAAACTCAAAAGTTA
>NW_022605591.1:237884-255588 GCF_008692095.1 Etheostoma spectabile | reverse complement strand
GTCAGATAAAAAGGGATTCTGTGGGCACACTATTAAATGTTCAATTTCAACACCATACAGTGGTGTGAAAAAGTGTTTGCCCCCTTCCTCATTTCCTGTTTCCTTTGTTTGTCACACTTGAGTGTTTCGGACATCAAACCAATTTAAACATAGTCAAGGACAACACAAGTAAACACAAATATTATTAAAGGTGAAAAATCCAAACCATCATGGCCCTGTGTGAAAAAGTGATTGCCCCCCTTGTTAAAACATACTATAACTGTGGTTGTCCACACCTGAGTTCAATTTCTCTAGCCACACCCGACTGATTATTGCCACACCTGTTCACAATCAAGGCACACTTAAATAGGAGCTGCTTGACACAGTAAGGTCCACCAGAAGATCCTTAAAAGCTACACTCAGCCGATACCCAAAGAAATATAGGAACAATTGAGAAAGAAAGTAATTGAGATCTATCAGTCTGGAAAGGGTTATAAAGCCATTTCCAAAGCTTTGGAATCAGCAAACCACAGTGAGAGCCATTATCACAAATGGCGAAGACATGGACAGTGGTGAACCTTCCCAGGAGTGGCCGGCCGCCCAAAATTACCCCAAGAGCGCAGCGACGACTCATCCAAGAGGTCACAAAAGCACCCCAAAAACGTCCAAAGACGCAGCCTCACTTGCCACAGTTAAGGTCAGCGTTCATGCCTCCACCATCAGAAAAGTCTGGGCAAAATGGCCTGCATGGCAGAGTTCCAAGGAGAAACCACTGCTGAGCAAAAAGAACATCAAAGCTCGTCTCAATTTCTCCACAACACATCTTGATGATCCCCAGACTTTGGGCAACATTCTGTGGACCGATGAGACAAAATGGACTCTTTGGAAGGTGTGGTCCAAGTATATCTGGCGTAGAGGAACACTGCATTTCATAAAAGACCTTATACCAACAGTAAAATATGGTGGTGGTAGTGTGATGGTCTGGGGCTGTTTTGCTGCTTCAGGACCTGGAAGACTTGCCGTGATAAAAGGAACTATGAATTCTGCTGTCTACCAAGAGATCCTGAAGGAGAATGTCCGACCATCTGTTTGTGTACTCAAGCTGAAACGAACTTGGGTTCTGCAGCAGGACAATGATCCTAAACACACCAGCAAGTCCACCACCGAATGGCTGAAGAAAAACAAAATGAAGACTTTGGAGTGGCCTAGCCAAAGTCCTGACCTGAATCCTATTGAGATGTTGTGGTATGACCTTAAAAAGGCCGTTCATGCTCGAAAACCTTCTAATGTAACTGAATTAGGACAATTCTGCAAAGATGAGTGGGCCAAAATTCCTCCAGGACGCTGTAAAAGCCTCATTGCACGTTATTGCAAACGCTTGGTTGCAGTTGTTGCTGCTAAGGGTGGCCCAACCAGTTATTAGGTTTAGGGGGCAATCACTTTTTCACACAGGTGGTTTGGATTTTTTCATCTTTAATAATAAAAACCTCATTTACAAATTGCATTTTGTGTTACTTGTGTTGTCTTGACTATGTTAAATTGGTTGATGTTCCGACACACTTAAGTGTGACAAACATGCAAAGGACAGGGAAGGGGGCAAACACTTTTTCACACCACTGTATACCAGATATCGAGGGTGTGGTTAAGACGGTGAGTCGGTTTATGAACACTTTGAGAGAAGCCAATAAACAAGGCTTTACAAAAATAATAATGAACGCCCCTAAAACAAAAATTAACAGAACGGCTGTTAAGGCCCATTTGTTTTTTTTTTTTTTTTTTTTTTTTTTTGTTTTTTTTTTTTTTAAAAATTTTTTTAAAATTTAAAATTTTTTTTTTTTTTTTTTTTTTTTTTGTTTTTTTTTTTTTTTTGTTTTTTTAATTTTTTTTTTGTTTTTTTTTTTTTTTTTTTAAAAAAAAAATTTTTTTTTTTTGGTTGGGTTAATTTTTTTTTTTTAAAAAAAGTTTTAAAAAAACAAAAAAAAAATTTTTTTTTTAAAAATCAATTAACGTGCTCCCAATAATAATAATAATATTTATAGAATAAAGTGATTTTAATTGAGCTTCTGCCCGTCAGGTTCATATTGTTACTTATTAAACCACAAATAACACACATGATGACAGGCAGACCTCTGCATGTTTAGGGGGTGGATCCAAAATATCAGTGAAAAAACGGCCTGATATTTTGGGTACCCCTATGTAACTTTTGCTAGACAACAGCAGGACCTCTCAAATTTGTCAGGTGGTCCTTGTGACCTATTAAACCACCAAATAACAATCATCCTAGGACAGACAGACCCTCTGCATGTTAGGGGGTTGGGATACACAAAATATCAGGCAAAAAACGGGGTTATATTTTGGGTATCCTCAATGTAACCTTTTGATAGACAAAGCAGACCTTCACATGGTGTCAGGTTGCGTATTGTGACCTATAACAACACACAAAATAACACTATGATGAACCGGACAGACCCTTTGCTGTTTTAGGCGGGGGGGTACCAACAATATCACGTGTGAAAACCAGCCTATATTTTGGGTACCCCATGTAACTTTTGATAGACAAAAGCAGACCTCTCCCCTATTTGTCAGGTTGTTTATTGTGACTATTAAAACACACAAAATAACACATACATAACCAGGACATGACCCTTGCATGTTAGGGGGCGGGTACACAAATCTAGGTAAAAACAGCCTGTGATCATTTTGGGGTACCCCCAGTAACTTTGATAGATACATGCAGACCCTCCAATTTGTGTCAGGTGTTTATGTGCTATTAAACACACCAAAAACACCATCTGAATCGGCATACCCTTGCATGTTAGGGTGGGAACACAAATATCCAGGTGAAAACAGCCAATGATTTTTTGGGTACCCCCATGAACTTTTGCTAGCCCAAAGCAGACCTCTCCACACTGTTGTAGGTTGTTTATGTGACACTATTAAAACACACAAAATAACACATATGATGAGCAGGAACAGACCATCTGCCTGTAGGGTTGGGGTACACAAATTATCAGTGTAAAAACGCTGCATTTTGTAGGGTTACCCCCCCTATGTAACTTGTGATAGCACAGCGCCTCCGCCAAATTATGTCGGGTGTGTTCCTTGTGAACTGGTTAACAACAAAAAATAACACACATTGAGAAGACAGACACACACAAAGTTGAAAACGGTCTGATATTTTGCGTAGCTCCTATGTAACTCATTTGCGAGGGACAGGGAAAAAGTGTTTAATGAAAAGCCATATTAAACTAAATTTAAATTAAAACGAAATCACGTTTAGAGGAAGGGAGATCCCTATCAGTCCATAATAGTAAACGACGCTATAAAGAAAAAAACCAAAAAAAAAAAAATTCACAACGGGCTTAAATGAACAGACAAAAAACCGTATTTATGTGTATACTGAGGACCCATGTTTACTTTGGGAAAACCTGCCGAGTATTCCCGTCGCTATTTGTTCATTTAAGACGGTTATTAAAAGTGCGCCGTTAAACAATTCGAAAGGCAGCAGAATATCCGCTCTGTGTGCATGCTGCGCTCCCGCGGCCAGGGGATCAGATCCGGCCGGGGATATCGTACAGGCACACACCGGGACAGAATGCTGTCTGTTCCTGGGACCCCGGGCAGAAGCTGTCGGGTCTCGGGACGCGGGACAGAAATGCTGTATAGGTCTTGGGTCCCGGGGCAGAACGCGGTTCGTAGTTTATTACGACCGCGGCCTCCCGGCTGTCGGGTCTCTGGGACCCGTCCTGCTCTTCGACTGCGTACGCTCTATGCTGCCATGGTCTTGGGGCGGAATTCGATGAATTGTTCTTCCCACTTCCGCCAGCGGTTTATTGTATTTTGTTTTTGTATTGAATGAAGGGGACATTTTTTTTTGAGACCTCACACATCCAAATGCTTTCACTCTGTGGGGCAGAATTCGCTTCAAGCTGAACTTCAGATCAAAGTGCGTCTAAGCAGGTTTTTTGGTTTGGCCTTCACCTGCCTTTTTTTGAGGAACTATCTTTTTACATTTTAACCCACCAACATATTTATTCATGTGCTGGGAGTTGACGGCTTACTTTGCAAGAGCGCGAATCATTAGTCTTGCTTCCGCTGCCAGCTTTTATTTGACAAAGTAGCCCTCGGGATGGCAAGCCGAGCTTTTTCTTAGTTTGCCTCATATCTGCCCTTTATTTCTAGCGACCAATATTTAGTGTTTTTTCCTCCCGTTGATGATTCTGTTTACTTTAGACATTGTTTAGTTTCCCACAACACACTATTTTATTCCTTTGTGTACGGCACTATATCCCTGAATTCACAACAAATCTTCGCGATTTGCCTTTTTTGACCCTCGGCTTTACCGTTGGACACGCCTCCGCTGGAGCACGAGCCGCCTGCACGGCACGTGACTGTGGAAGCGAGCAACGTCCCCACAGCTCACCCACACGCGCATCATATACTGACTGTGTCATGCCCGGGTTGTGTCCAACGGTCAATCCAGGGGTCCCAAAATCACCAATCGCGAAATCCTTTTCGCAGATGGATCACGGGCGAATTCGACCATTTCTGCCAATCATTGAAACCACCGTTCTAACTGTTACGTCACAACTTTTGCCAACCACTCATAGTTTTTGGGGCGCGTTTCTGTACACGCGGCTCGTGCTGGATAACCGTACACCACATTTTGTCCACATTTCCTTCAAATAATGTTTAATAACGCTGCCCTTTGGGTCACTTTTCGTCTTGCACATTTACACATATTTGTCAACTTGGAATATTTTACATTTCCCTTAACCATATTAAATGTTACACTATGTTTAATAACTCAAGTTAATCTCATCTAAGTAATCTATCTAAACAATCTATGTTCAATCTATCTAAATCTAATGTTAATCTAATATTACTAAATCCCTAACAGTTACCTCTAATCCTCTAATCTCCAATGTTACTCTCATCTTACCTCAATCCTAAATGTTCTAAATCTAAATCTAAGAGTCTCTATTAATACAGTTAAATCCTTAAAGTCATGTGCACCAATCTTCCCCAATCTACATGTTAATCCTGTAATCCAATCTAATTCTCAATCTAAATTAGTAACTAATACACTCTAACATTATCCTATCTAGTTACATCTCCAATCTAAATGTTACATCTAATCTAATGTTAATCAATGTTTCGGGTGAACTAATTTTAGCTCGATTGCCCTATGTTGGTGTTCCGGTAAGTATACACCATACAAGCCGAGGCAGGTCAGTGACTGTTTATGTGTCCAAATAACTGAAAGCATTCCATCATCGGGAGATATAGGCCATCTTGCACTGGATAACCGTGAAAATACTACCTAACCTAATAAACACCCAGTTGGGGCAAAACTGTATTTGAAGCGGTCCTTTGGTTTTTGGATGCAACTTTATGAATGGTGATGTGGATTTCGCCACTCATAGCCAGCCAGGGGGGCTACCTTTGACTGGCCTGTCACGTTCGCTTGCACTTAACGTCAGCAGGCGCTATCCCGCCCCCCCCGCACAGAGGCACGACACATCACACGCGAATGTCCAGACAGCTGAGCCACGCTAGATCTCGGGGCAGAGGTCGTCCTGGTGGCTGGTCAACTTATCAACGAGCCACGAGCTAGCCTCAGGGCCACCAGCAGGCACCGCTCGGTAAGCTATGTTTTCCAATCACGTGAGCTAGCATTGTCTTGTTGTCACGGTAGTAGCAAATCTCACTGGCTAGCTACCGTAGTAGTTTAGTTAAGTTAGCCTTGACAACCAGGATTGCTAGCTCCGTGATTTGGAAAACATGCTTACCGAGGTGGCCTGCGGTGCCCTGAGGCGTTTGCTGTCGCTGTTGCAATAAGTTTGTTCAGCCCACAGGACGGCTTCTGATTTTCTCGGCTCACGCTGATCGTTTAGACATTACGCAGAGGGACCATGGCCAACCGTACCGTTCTTGCGGGGGCGGCGGGGATAGGCTCTTGCTGACGTTAGCAACGACGAACGTGGACAGACAGTCAAAGTGAGCCCCCCCCGTGGCTGCTAGTGGCTATAATTCCCACACATCCTCAAAGTGACACTAAAAACTCAAGTACTCTTCAAATACAGTGTCCCCAACTGTGTTTATTATTTTAGGTAGTTATTTCACGGTTATCCAAGTTCAAGAGTCCATAATCTCCGATGAGAGGATTATATTCGTTATTGACACTATAAACATACACTGACCTCCTCGAGCTTTTATTTTGGTACTTCCGGTACCGGACATTATTGCATATTAGCTAAATATTAGTTTCACCGAAACATTTAGATTACATTTAGATTTAGATAGATTACTTAGATTAGATTTAATTTAGATGATTAATATTTAGATTTAACATTTATTAGATTTAGCTTACATTTGATTTGATTTACATTTAGATTTAGTTTAATATTTAATTAACATTTAGATTAGATTTAGATTTAACATTTAGATTTAGATTTAAATATTTATATTAATCAATAGATTGTAGATTTGATTTAACATTTAGATTTAGATTTAATATTTAGATTTACATTTAGATTTAGATGTTAGATTTAACATTTAGATTTAGATTTAACATTTAGATGTAGATTTAACATTTAGATTTAGATTTATCATATAGATTTACATTTAACATTTAGGTGTAACATTTAATTTGGATTTAACTATTTAATATTTCCAAGTTGACAAATATTGTTGTAAATGTGCAAGAAAGTGACCCTCAAAATTTCATACTTATTTAACTTATTTAAAGCTAAAGTGACAAAAATGTTGCTGTTATTTCAGCACGAGCGCTTTACAAACGGCGCCCCATAATGTTGCTCATTTCTGAATGTTATGCTTGTGGTGACAAGATAAATGCAGACTATCGTCTGGAATAAAATAAGCCTGCCTCAACTATCATGAATAAAATACTTTTAATATTTGGTGTTTTTTTAACGTTTAGTTAAAAAAAACACCAAATATTAAAAGTATTTTATTCATTTGCATGATTGCCGTTACGGCAATCATACAAATGTCTATAATGTCTATACATGTCTATAAGATATGCAGACTATCATACTGATGAATAGAAACACTTAAAATATATGTCCGTCAATAAAATAAATGCAGATTATCGGCAAACTAAAAGAATCCTTCTGCCATCTCCGAGTTTCTACTTTTCAAAATAAGAGCTTGCATCTGGAAAAATACTACACCTCTCTTACTTTTCAAAGTAAAAGCTCACGTCAACTATCATGCTAATGAATGAAATATATGTATTTTTTTAAATATTTAAAAATATATGTCTGTCTCTAAATAAATTCAGATTATAGACAAACTAAAAAATCCCTCTCAACTTGGATCAAAGTTGCAGCTATAGAAGGAATTTCTCTCCCACAGAGGTCAAGCATTTGGTTTTGTTTTAAGTTTTTTTCCCCCTTATACAATAGGCTACAACACAAAATACAAAGAACCGCTGGTGGAAGTGTAAAAAAATTCAATCGCATCCTTGGCCCAAGGCCGTGGCAGCTGAGATACGCAGTCCAATGCAGGATGGGTCCAAGAGCCTGAAGGCGAGGCCGCGGTAAATACAACCGCGTTCTGCCCGGGTCCCGGAGACCAACAGCATTCTGCCCCGGGTCCCAGAGACCCGAGCATTCTGCCCCGGTCCCAGAGACCCGACAGCATTCTGCCCCGTCTAGACCCGACAGCCGAGCAGTGCTGGTGGAGCATAACAGTCGAATGTTCTCGCCTGCTGATAAGCAGTTGTATTTGCAGCAATGTTCCGTGAAGTGGTAAACAATATAGGCCTAGAATATAAATTAAAAGTCTGTGGAAAGAGTGAACATGTTTTATTTGTGTATCTTGTTGTTGTGTGTGCAGATCGTGGATTTCTCCTCAGGAATGCTGCCGTTAGTTGGCAGAAACGGCTGCGACGCGATGCAGGTTTCATCAGATGTAGCAACGTTATATGGAACAATAACACCATAATCAGAAATGAGCAAACTTATGTGTGGCAAATTGTAACCTTACCAGTTATAACGGTTTTCAATTGATTGTAACAATGTGGTCACGAATTTACCCGTGACCCATCTGAAAATTTTTGCGATTTAGTATTTTTGACCCTCTGAATTTGCCGTTGGACAAACCTCCGCATGAGACGGGACCGCATGAGACGGGACGGATGACATGGACGCCTCAGGCTGCAGCACTACCCATCTCGCTCTCTGGGCTGCATGTATTTCAATAGAAATGATCGGGAATCAAGGGGAAATGCTCCGGTGGTAACTATAATTAGTTGAGGCCTCAGGACTCCATCTACTACCGTTAAGAATTATAAAGGCTCACCTGTTGTGCTCCCCAGCGCATCCAAACTAACAGTAGAGGGAGACATCAGTCAAGAATTGTCTGTGACACCCACACACAGTCCGTCAAAGTCAAAATAATCACATGGGTAGGGTGCAGGGCCTCTAACGAAGTTGGGCTAGGGGGTGGATTTTATTTTTTTTTTTAATTGTTTTTTTATTGAACATTGATAGTACAGGATATACACAGAAACAGATTCACAAAAGGACCATGTCCACGTTATCGTTTTGTATGAGTTATACCCCCCCCCCCCACCTCCCCAGAACAAGTAGGACACCCATCCAAGTATAAAGGATAATAATAAACAATGACAATAGCAACAATATAGTAATAACAATAGTGACTGAGTAATAAAAGGAACCAGATAAACAAAAAATAAATAAATAAATAAAAATAAAATAAACGTAAGCTCACCATTGTAGAAATTATGTACTGCACACTATAGTTCTCATGGCGAATAACACAACTGTAGATTGCAGACGGTGCTAAGTGGGCACAGTTTTAGCTATACCCAATACTTCAGCACTGAACCCACAGAAAAGAATTTGTCCCTGGACCCCCGAGAGTGTATTTTATTTTCTCTAACTGTATGAGCTGCATTAGGTCATTAACCACAGAGATACATTAGGTGGATGTTTAGCTTTCCAATGCAATTCTCCTGCGTGCAAGCAATGTGTAAAAGCAATGATGGTTTTATCTTTTTTCCTTATTGTCGAGAATCTACTGTCAGTAGTGCCAAATATGGCCATTACTGCATTAGGTTTGTAGGTCATACCAGGGCTTCTGACATTGTTTTAAAGATTACAGACCAGTACGATGCAGGGCCGAGCACGACCAAAACATATGGGTCAGGTCGCGGATGGTTCGACTCTGTCGCAGGTTGCATCTAGTCAGGGTATATTTTAGCAAGTCTGTCTTTGGAATAGTGGATGCGATGTACGATCTTAAATTGTATTAACTAATTTGGCACATGAAGGCTGTCTTCACTCTTAGCAGAGCACTGTCCCAAATGCCTTCTTCCAAGCCCCCTCCCAGCTCATTCTCCCAGTCCGCCTTATCTTTGCAAGAGTCGTATTTTTAAGGAAGATAACAGTTGTAGATTCTTGAAATAAGTCCTTTAAAGTTGAAAGTAGTTTCTAACAGGGCGTCTAAACCTGAAAATGATGGTACATATATGAAAGTTGGGATCATGATGCTGAAGGAGTGACGGGCTTGGAAATCGGAAAAGGCTAGATCGTGGGAGTCAAATTTATGTGATAGGTCATCAAAGCTAGGGAGATACCGTTTTATAACATATCTTTAAACTGTAAATACCTTGGCTTTGCCAAAAGTAAATTCAGAGTCTAATCTAGCTGGAGAAAAAGATGGTTTATATGTAGGGACTTAGATGAAGAAGATTATTGAACCCGAAGCTACGTCTAAGTTGGAACCATATTTTAAGGTATTTACGACTATGATTGTCTGTGAATTGAGAAATAGAGATGGGAAAGTGGTAGGTGACCAGGGCTCCGAAGAAGTTGAAGTGCAAGATGCAGCTTCACAAAGGCACCAGTCCTGTATCCGGAGTGTGGGAGCCAGTGCATGATTTTTTGAACTTGAGGCCCATAATATAATAACAAAGATTGGAAGAGCTAAGCCACCCTGCATTTTAGGCCTCTGTAACAGTTCCAGTCGTATTCTAGGTTTTCTTCCGCCCCACAAAAATGAATAAGATCTATCATAGATTAAAGTAAGATTTAGGGAGTAAAGTGGAATACACTGAAACAGGAGAGAAACTTGGGAAGCACATTCATTTTATACAATTCACTTTTCCTGCTAAAGATAAGTGAGTGTCTTCCATTTGTCCAGGTCTGATTTGACTCTCTCAAATAACGGATAAAATTTCTTGGTAAAGCTTCTGCATGTCCTTGTAATGTTGATCCCAATATCTAAAGCCGTTCCTAGACATTCTGAAAGGTAGAATGTTGTCTTGTATTTGAAGAGCCGGTCATTACAGGTAACATTCACTTTTACTAAAATTCAGTTTGTACCCAGAGAAAGCACCAAATCTCCTCAAGGCACGAATCACATGGGGGCCATGAAACAGGGTCTGATACATACATATAATCATCTCTGCGTACAGAGAGACTCTATGCTCCCCCCCCCCCCCCTTTGGATTCCACTTAGCAAGGGTAATGATTTGAGTGAAATGGAACGGCTCTATGGCCAGGGCAAATAGCAGTGGGCTGATAGGGCAGCCCTGTACGGGTGCCTCTTGACAGTCGAAAATACCGAGAGGCCTACCATTTTGTAATTACTGAGGCCTTGGGTGAGGTATATAAGATTTAATCCAATGAGACGAAGTTAGGACCGTAACCAAATTTCTTCAGGCATGTAAGTAAATATCCCCTCTACCCTGTCAAAGGCTTTCTCTGCATCACGTGCGATGACCACCTCGGGACCGCATTGAGTGCAGGGGAGTGAATAGTATTCAATACGCGGCGGACATTTGAAATGAATGGCGCCCCAAGATAAACCAGTCTGATCAGCAGAGATTACGTCATGCATTGGCTTCTAAGCGTAAGGCAAGGGCCTTGGCCAAGATCTTCACGTCACATTTAAGAAGATGGGCGGTACGAGCCGCATTCTGATTATCTTTACCTGGCTTAAGCAATAGGGTGATGTGATGCTTCAGTCAATGTCTGGGGAGGGATCCACGTGATAGAGAGTCATTACATATCAAGTAAAAGTGTAGACAGTTTACTAGAGAAACTTCTATAAAACTCTATAGGGTACCCATCAGGGCCAGGCGCCTTGCCATTCTGCATTGCCCTAATCGCATTGGATGATTTCTATACATGTTAGTGGGAGCTCAGTCTCAGTCTATGTCTTGCTTTTAGAAGGAGCTTGGAATCATTGAAAAAATTTTCCATGTCAGAGCTGTCAGTTGTCGTCTCTGACGCATACAGATTTGAGTAGAATGAGGCGAATGTGTTCATTAATTTTCCTCCGGGTCAATAGTTATGTCCACCATCACCTTTACGATTTGTGGAATCTGTTAGACACGGTGCGGCACCTAAGTTGGTGTGCAAGCAGCCGTCCAGGTTTATCGCCGTGTTCATAACATACCCCCGTGATTTTAATAGGAGACGTGTCTATCTTTTCATTGATGACAAATTATTGCGTTTGGAGGTCTAGTTTCTTTTTAAATAATCCAGGGGAGGGAGAAATGGAGTACTGAGAGTCCACATAGCTATTGCCTTAGTGAGTTCCTCTTGCTTTATCCTTTTCATCTTATTTGTTTTAGGCAGAATACAAGATAATCTCCCCCTGATTACTGCTTTAATGTTTCCCACAAAGGGAGGGGGAGGTGTCATCTTTTTTGTGAATCTACAAAGTCTCTATTTTTTGGGATATCATTTCACAAAGGTCTCATCAGCTAAAAGATTTTCTGTCTAATTTCCAAGAGGGGCGTCTAATTTGCAAGAAGGAAATGCAAGGTCCAAAATCACTGGGCATGGTCTGATTCAACTATAGTTTAGTATTCAGTGTTTGTGACAAAGGGGAGAAGATGTCGGTCAATAAAGAATAATCTATCCTACTATAGGAGTGATGTACAGAGAGAAAAAGGAAAAGACGTTGCTTTGTGGAAATAAAAAACGCCAAGGATCAACACATCCATCTGTCCATAAGGTTAACAGTAGCTTGGCCTTTTTAGACCAGGTTGGTGGATTTAGAAATTGGAACGATCTAATATTGGGTTATTCACTGTAAATCACCACCAAATATCAATTGCTGTGAGTTCAAATCTGAATTAATGAAATTATTTTCCCCATAAATTATCATCATCCCAATTTGGGGCATAGACATTAATCAAGACCACAGGCTTATGGTAGAGACGCCGGAAAACCATTACAAAACTTCCTTGAGGGTCTGAGGAATAGTCGTTACGCTAAACTGGATTCTTTATGAATTAATATAGCTGTTCCACAGTTTTAGAGTTAAGATTGGAATGGAATATATTCCCCACCCAACCTTTTTTAAGTCTAACTTTATCTTTACCAGTAGGTGGGTTTTCGGTAGGAATGCAACGTCACACTTTAAGTATTTTAGGTGATTAACATTCTAGCTCTTTTAACATCGATTCAAACCTTTTACATTCCAGCTAATGATCGTATGGAGCCCTCTTTGCATCAGTACATCGATCATGTTTAACCTACAAAAACAAAATGAAATGACAACAGTAAAGAGAAGTAAGTTGAAACACAGATTGTGATGAAGTACACAGTTATGTTTGTTTCTTAAGCAAACAACAGTGAGCATTTGTTGCAAAAATTCAGTGGTGTCCTTTCCCCTAACCCTATCCATCCCAGAACACAACAAAAACTAGAACAAGCCTATACTTGTCCTTTTCCTGAGGCAAGCTGCAGGCTAACACTATTTCCAAAACCTTCTGGCAAGTACATTCCTCTTGGCACTTTGCCCAGGAAGGCTCCCGTGATTATTAGTTAAAATAAAAGTAAAAAAAAAAAAAAAAAAAAAATGGTTGAGCAATACAATAACCGTAAAATCATCAGATTATGAAAACGTGTACATTAACAGCATATAACATAAATATTGAAAGGCACACAGGCAGCTGAGTAGTAGAAGAGTTCCAGATAAGTACTTGTATACGCATAGTCCAGCAATAACTAAAGAGTGTTCAACCTCCATCCTAATGGCTGACATAATGAAGACTGAACAGACACGTCGTCAAACTCAGGTGGTGCCATCTCTACGCTGCGCAGACCAACCCGGCATGTATGTAGTCTTACTCCTTACCGAACTCTGACGAGAAACTTCTGAGCTTCATCAGGTGAGGGATGTGGCCCATCTTCCCGAACATCAGCGCAGCCGGCCGGGTACAGCAGGTGGAAATGGATTTTATTTTAATTGGATTGTAGTCCTTGCAATTCTCCTTTCGATTACGGGATACAGATATTAAAACCTGGTTTACCTGTAATTTTCAATGTTAAGTGAATTAAATCCTTCTTCTCACCTACAAAGCTCTCATGGTCAGCACCATCTTATCTTAAGAGCTCATAGTACCTTCCAACCCTACAGAGCACTACGCTCCGAATGCAGGTTCCGTGTGGTTCCAGAGTCTCTAAAAGTAGAACGGGAGCCAGACGTTCAGCTATCAGGCTCCTCTCCTGTGGAAACCAGGTTCCAGTTTGGGTCCGGAGGCAGAACCGTCTCCACATTTAAGAGTAGCTTAAGACTTTCCTTTTTGATAAAGCTTATAGTTAGGGCATAAAATTGAATATTGTTAGGGAGTGAGGAGTCGCAGCGTCCGCCTAACCGGCCCACCTGCTTTCTGTCATAGTTGTCAGATCTATCTATCATACAGCAAGATATAATAAAACTAAAGGGAGACTTGGCATACAGCCCGATCCGGTTGGGGAGAGCTAGCCCGACCAGGCTCCTCTCTTATCCTGTCTCTCTTGGTTTGCTGTAATAGTTTTAGCCAGCTGGGGACTTCCTTTGACACGTGAGCTCTCTCTCCTCTACTTTCTATCTTTCCATTTATGCGCACCATGTCCCTAAATGCTTGTTACTAACCTAGCTCTGGGGAGTCACGCGATTATAGACAAACTAAAAAATTCCCTCTGCAACTGGGATCAAAGTTGCAGCTATAGAGGAATTTCTCTCCCGACAGAGGTCAAGCATTGGTTTTGTTTTAATTTTTTTTTCCCCCTTCATACAATTTTTTCCCCCCTTTCATCAATAGGCTACAACCATACAGTCCTTGATGTTCTTTTTCCCCAGCATGTTCCCTCGGATCAGGGAGGCTCCAAATCTGGTAGTAGCTGTCGCCATGGTCCCGCTAAACGTCCTGCAATGCCATGTTCATCTTGCTACACTCTGCTGTGTCCTGCCACATCCTGCTGTGCCTTGTAATGCCCACAGTGCCCGCTATGCCATGAACTACTACAAGAACTGCTACAAACTACTATTTTTCTATTTTTGTTATTTCCCTCTTCATTCTAACCCCAACCGCCCGTCAGACCACACCGCACAGAGTCTGGGTCTGTCCGAGGTTTCTGCCTAAAAGGAGTTTTTCCTCGCCACTGTCGCACTGTTGCTTGCTCTGGAGGAAACTACTAGAACTGTTGGGTCCTTGTAAATTCCTGTGTGGTCTAGACCTACTCTATCGTAAAGTGTCTCGAGATAACTTATTATGAATTGTTACTATAAACAAAATTGAATTGAATTTAATTTAATTTAATTGATCCGATTCTTTGAGGGATGGAGTTGAAACAGGTCCATGCTTATTTCACAAATAAGGAAGGTTATTTTTGAGTCAATGTTGAGTTGCAGTTTTACTTTTCAGGCTTTTTCAACATAAATAAACAACACTAGAGCATCGCTTACTGTCTCCATGGCTGCAACACAACAAGCGCCTGGCTGCTACAGAAACCCAAACTTTTGCATGTTAAATTGGAACCTAGTATCATATTTGAAACCTCCAACGATTCTAATAAAGAAACGATTCCAAGTAGGAATTGATTTTCAATGCCCAACCCATCAGGGCCCTCCCTGTCTGACCCCAAGCCTCAACCTGTTTGGTAATATATCCATATTGTAGAATAGAGCCATACTGTTCAGTGCCCCACTTTCATAGCACGGAGTCAATCATTCTTACCCGACTTCATTCACTCCCAAACATGATCCAATCTCACCTGACTTCACTTATGCCGACTCTTAAGTCCCACCCATTTCCTTGTTCCGGGCTGGAGGCAACATGTGAGGCCCATGTCCTCACAATTCAGATGCAAAGCCTATAGTTGTGTGTGGAAAAAGAGAGTTTACAGCTTCCTCATATGTTTTGTTCCTTTCATGGGTATTTGCAAAGTAAATGTGATTTAATGCTTGACCAATAATTATAAAAGCCAGGCCCAACGGAGGGCTTGCCAAACTTTAGCAATTAACCAACGACAATGCCACCTTGGGACTTTCACCAAAAGAGGTTAAAATTAATTCAGTTGTTCAGTTTCAGTTTCCAAATCTTCTCAAGTTTCCGCAATATTTCTTTATTTGCAAATTTCAGTGTTATACCATGGAACCAACCGTCTTGGTTTTATCATCTTCTTTTTAGAGGGGCAACAGAGTCAAGTGTCATTCGTAGCGAGCCTGCTGCACTATCACAAAAATACGATTTGGGAGGGACTGAAATTATTCAATTCAATTCATTTTATTTATAGTATCACTTCATACAAGTTATCTCTAGACGCTTTACGATAGAGTAGGTCTAGAGACCACACTCCCGAATTTACAAGGACCCAAGGGTTAGAATGAAAAGTGGCAATAACAGTCATAAAAAATAGTTGTTTGTAATAGTTCATGGCATAGCAGGGCACTGTGTGGCATTACAAGGCACAGCAGGACGTGGCAGGCCACAGCAGAGCAGAAATAGCATAGGAGTCCTCCGTTACTTTGTGACTTGGTAATGAATTAAAAGCTGATGGAATCACATCCTTAAATTTAGCTACAGCACTATCAGACAGACGTATAGAAGTTTTTGCCTACTGGCGTGTAGGTCAGCAGTATAAACTCAAAAGTTATCAAACAGTGGTCAGATAAAAAGGGATTCTGTGGGCACACTATTAAATGTTCAATTTCAACACCATACAGTGGTGTGAAAAAGTGTTTGCCCCCTTCCTCATTTCCTGTTTCCTTTGTTTGTCACACTTGAGTGTTTCGGTACATCAAACCAATTTAAACAATAGTCAAGGACAACACAAGTAAACACAAATATTATTAAAGGTGAAAAATCCAAACCATCATGCCCTGTGTGAAAAAGTGATTGCCCCCCTTGTTAAAACATACTATAACTGTGGTTGTCCACACCGAGTTCAATTTCTCTAGCCACACCCGACTGATTATTGCCACACCTGTTCACAATCAAGGCACACTTAAATAGGAGCTGCTTGACACAGTAAGGTCCACCAGAAGATCCTTAAAAGCTACACTCAGCCGATACCCAAAGAAATATAGGAACAATTGAGAAAGAAAGTAATTGAGATCTATCAGTCTGGAAAGGGTTATTAAAGCCATTTCCAAAGCTTTGGGAATCCAGCAAACCACAGTGAGAGCCATTATACACAAATGGCGAAGACATGGACAGTGGTGAACCTTCCCAGGAGTGGCCGGCCGCCCAAAATTACCCCAAGAGCGCAGCGACGACTCATCCAAGAGGTCACAAAAGCACCCCAAAAACGTCCAAAGACGCAGCCTCACTTGCCACAGTTAAGGTCAGCGTTCATGCCTCCACCATCAGAAAAGTCTGGGCAAAATGGCCTGCATGGCAGAGTTCCAAGGAGAAACCACTGCTGAGCAAAAAGAACATCAAAGCTCGTCTCAATTTCTCCACAACACATCTTGATGATCCCAGACTTTGGGCAACATTCTGTGGACCGATGAGACAAAATGGACTCTTTGGAAGGTGTGTGTCCAAGTATATCTGGCGTAGAGGAACACTGCATTTCATAAAAGACCTTATACCAACAGTAAAATATGGTGGTGGTAGTGTGATGTCTGGGGCTGTTTTGCTGCTTCAGGACCTGGAAGACTTGCCGTGATAAAAGGAACTATGAATTCTGCTGTCTACCAAGAGATCCTGAAGGAGAATGTCCGACCATCTGTTTGTGTACTCAAGCTGAAACGAACTTGGGTTCTGCAGCAGGACAATGATCCTAAACACACCAGCAAGTCCACCACCGAATGGCTGAAGAAAAACAAAATGAAGACTTTGGAGTGGCCTAGCCAAAGTCCTGACCTGAATCCTATTGAGATGTTGTGGTATGACCTTAAAAAGGCCGTTCATGCTCGAAAACCTTCTAATGTAACTGAATTAGGACAATTCTGCAAGATGACACAAATTCCTCAGGACGCTTTAAAGCCTCATTGCACGTTATTGCAAACGCTTGGTTGCAGTTGTTGCTTCTAAGGGTGGCCCAACCAGTTATTGGTTTAGGGGGCAATCACTTTTTCACACAGGGCCATGATGGTTGGATTTTTTCATCTTTAATAATAAACACCTTCATTTACAAATTGCATTTTGTGTTTACTTGTGTTGTCCTTGACTATTGTTTAAATTGGTTTGATGTTCCGACACACTTAAGTGTGACAAACATGCAAAGGAACAGGAAATGAGGAAGGGGGCAAACACTTTTTCACACCACTGTATACCAGATATCGAGGGTGTGGTTAAGACGGTGAGTCGGTTTATGAACACTTTGAGAGAAGCCAATAGAATCTAATAGAGAGATAAACACAGTACTAAGGCTATCATTCTCATCGTCCACATGAATATTAAAATCTCCTACAATAAGAACTTTGTCCTTTTATGGACTACATG
>NW_022605591.1:237705-237859 GCF_008692095.1 Etheostoma spectabile | reverse complement strand
TGTCCGTTTTAAGGACTAAATTTGACAAAAACTCTGCAAATTCAGATAAGAATTCAGAATATGGACCAGGTGCTCAGTACACTATAACAAATAGAACTGGTTGCGGTGATTTCCAACTTGGAAGTGAAAGACTAAGAACAAGACTTTCAAATGA
>NW_022605591.1:237519-237695 GCF_008692095.1 Etheostoma spectabile | reverse complement strand
ATTTAGTTTAAGTTTAGAGCTGATTAGTGGACTAGAATTGAAGATAGCTGCAACTCCACCTCCTCGGCCTGTGCCTCGAGGACTGTAAGTATTGAAATGACTGGGAGGGGTGGATTCATTTAGACTAACACATTCTCCATCACCCAACCAGGTTTCAGTAAGACAGAATAGATCAA
>NW_022605591.1:230230-237509 GCF_008692095.1 Etheostoma spectabile | reverse complement strand
TGATATTAATTCATTTACTAGTACACCTTTTTAAGAGAGAGATCTGATGTTTAAGAGTCCACATTTGATTCTCCTATTCTTTTTCTTAGTGGTTTTAATTGTTATGAGGTTTTCATACACAGCTCCTCTTTTGTTTACCTTTGACTTAAATAATTTCAATGGTCGGGGGGCAGACACCGTCACTGTGGGGTTATGACTAGGTAACTTCTGGAATGGAGGAGCAAAGAAGTGTGTTCAACTGAAACTCTACGTAGGGTTTTGGGTGGGTAACTGCTGAAATAAAAGGGCAGAGAAGTGTGTTAAACTGCGACTCTGCCTCCTGGTCCCAACTCTGGATTGTCAAGGATTAGGTCCACCAGTAAGCTTGTCAAGATTTCCAGAAATGAGAGCTGCTTCATCCAAGTGGGATGAATGCCGTCTCTTCGAATCAGACCAGGTCTTCCCCAGAAAGACTGCCAGTGATCTACAAAGCCCACATCATTATCTGGACACCACCTTGATAGCCAGCGGCGAAATGATGACATGCGGCTATACATGTCATCACTGGTGAGATTTGGCAGGGGTCCAGAGAAAACTACGGTGTCCAACATTGACTTTGCGTATGTACACACCGATTCAACATTAATCTTAGTAACCTCCGTTTGGCATAACCGGGAGTCATTAATGCCAACGCGAATAACAATCTTACTGTATTTAGGTTTATCCTTAGCCAGCAGTTTCAATAAGACTCAATGTCGCCCGTTCTGGCCCCCGGGATGCCCTTAACTATAGCTGCTGGCTTCGCTAACTTCACGCTTCTCAAAATGGAGCTGCCGATAATCAGAGTTGGTTTCTCGGCAGGTGTGTCGCTGAGTGGGGAAAATCTGTTAGAAACGTGAACAGGCTGGTGGTGGTCCATGGGCTTCGAAAGCTTATTTCTGCTTTGAACAGTTACCCAGCCATGCTTTCCGGGCTGCTCAGTACGGCACGCACCGACTACTGGGGGGTGGTTAGCTACGGTAACTAACGACTGATCTATCATGGTGCAGATCCGGACTTCTAACTCACTAAGCCTTGCCTCCATGTCTTTAAATAAACTACACTTGTTACACATACCCTTACCGCTAAAGGAGGCAGAGGAGTAACTAAACATCTCACACACCGAGCAAAGGAAAGTAGGAGAGGGAGACGACTTGACTAAGTATATAAGAATAAGTGTTTAGCGGCGAGTTAGCCACTGTAATGACAAATCTAACAAATTGAAATGGTATTTAGCGAGCATCAACACGCTATCAACTAACACGCTACCAACATACAAGCAACGGAAACGGAAATGAGTCAGGTACCGCAGCACATCAGCGTCACGTCCTTTCCACTGTTCCAACAACCCGCCCCTCCTTTTTTTTTTTAACTACCTTCTTTAACTACCTTTAACTACCTTTTTCCAATTCCGATTGTTATGCTACAGTTGGAGCCCAGTACCCGAGAGATCGTAGCCCCACCCGCCTCACCCCGCATGAGTTCTGGAAGCCGATGAGGGTTAGGGTGGTGCCCTGCGGTGGTCCTTGTAGTTCTTCTGAAGATGGCAGTACCGCTGTTACAGGCCTCCTCCTGTGGGTGAAGGGAACCAGAGACTGGACTTTCCACTTGTGGATCACTTACTGGTGCTGTTATGTGTGAGCTTGACTGAGCAATGGTAGGTTGGTTCAGTACAGGTGTCTCCAGCAGTTTCCCTACTCTGTGGTCATCTCGATCTTCTTCTGACTCACGCTCTACAACGCTTACTGAAAGGGGATTCCATTGGCCAAGCTGCGGGTGTGTAGCGATGTAGATTGGTTTGAGCATTGTTTGGTGCACTTGTCTAATTTGGGTTGGATTATGCAATGGTGCCATGGAATAGACTGTTCCACCGGGTTCAGGTACTGTTACCACTTTGAAGACTGTGGACCCCTAGGCATCCTGAATTTTATTCTAACCCTATGTTGTATGATCCCGCATGTAGACCTGCTGGTCCATCTCCAGTGGTTCACTCAGTGTCAATTTGTCATGTCTCTCCTTCCTCTGCCTGCAGCCTCCAGACGATCTTTGGCACAGTCAAAAGCCACCTGCAGGCGTCGTTGATGTTCCACCACCCAATCACACACCCGTCCTGTTGTTTGTTGTGGTAGGTGGCCCAGAAGGAAGTCCACAGGTAAGTGGGGTTCCTGGCCAAACATAAGGAAGTGGGGTGACTCACAAGTCAACTGGTGAGTAGTGGTGTTATAGTTGAACACAAGCTGGGAAAGGTGTTCTGGCCAGTGGATCTTTTGATTAGAAGGGAGTGTGCCCCGCAGGATGTGCAGTGTCCGGTTGAACTTCTTGCACTGACCATTTCCCTGAGGATGGTAGGGAGTAGTACGTGTCTTCTGAATGCCATATAGTTCTCACAGCTGTTGGACTAGTGCACTTTCAAAATTCCATCCCTGATCAGAGTGCAGACGGGCTGGAACTCCATAGCGACAGAACCACTCTTGCACCAACACTCTGGCCACGGGAGATGCTCTCTGGTCTCTTTTTGGCACAGCCTGGGTGAATTTGGAGAAAACGTCAGTCATTACCAACTCCTGTTCCCTGCCATCTCTGGATGGTTCCAATAAGGGGAAGTCAATTGCTACAATCTGGTTCGGTCGTGCAGCGAGTAGGTGACCCATAGGCGCCCGGATCTGGGGTTGCGTGGACTTGGCAATAGTGCACCGCTCACACCTTTGACACCATTGCTTTATCTCTTGGTCCATCCCTGGCCAATAGCATCTCTGCCGAACCAGCTCAGTGGTCCGTTCTACCCCTTGATGGCCGTGGTTTTGAGATGCATCAGGATTTCCTCCTTTAGGCTCTTAAGTAACAGCAACTGGTGAATCACTTCTCCTCCATCGGGGCAAAACAGCCGGCGGTGCAGGAGACCCTCTGCTTGTACCACACAACTCCACTGACGCATCAGTCCACGCACCTGTATACTCAGTTCCTCTCTCTCTGCCCGACTTGGCATCCTCTTCTCCTGCCAAATATGGATGAAGGTACCAATAGTTGGATCTGCTTGCTGGAGTGCCTGCAGGTCAGCTGGGGTGCGAGAAAGCAAAGCGATTACAGCAGACTGCACAGCATGATTAAGCTTACCCTCTCTAGTGGCTGACTGCAAGGTGGCTGGTAATGCTGTCCCAGGCAGGGCTTGGTCCATGCTTTGAGTGGCTGGTACCACGGGTAGTCTTGACAGTGCATCTGCGTTCTTGTTAGTGCGGCCAGGACAATATCAAACACTGTAATCAAAAGCAGAGAGTTTAGCCACCCAGCGCCGCTCAGTAGCGCCCAACTGTGCAGTGTGGAGGTGGCTCAAAGGATTATTGTCAGTCCAGACCACACATTTTTGGCCCCACAAATACTCCTTAAACTGAATTCTCGCAGTTCTCAAACCAGGCCCCCTCCAGTGATGCACTTCGGCATTTTCGTTTCCTGGTTGTTGCGAGTACAGCCACCAGACGATGCAGCCAACTTGGAAAACCGCTGGTGATGACTGGCAAAACCTAAGAAGGATCGGAGCTCAGAGACATTAGTGGGGTGAGGCCAGTTAGCCACTGTAGAGATCTTACTTGGGTCAGTAAGATCAGATAGCTAGGCCAAGGTACTGGACTTGTTTTTTAAAGAAGGAACACTTCCCAAAATTTGCCTTGAGTCCCTCCTGTTGCAGGTGGTTCAGCACCAAATCCAGATGACTTAGATGCTCTGTTACACTGGAAGAAAACACAATGATGTCATGTAGATACAACAGTAGTGACTGGCAGTGCTGTGCTCCAAACATCCTTTCCATAAAGCGCTGGAATGTACCTGGTGCGTTACAGTCCAAACGGCATTCGGTTAAACTCAAATAACCCAAAGGGTGTCCAAAAGGCCGTCTTTTCCTTTCTTTTTCCGCTACAGGTACCTGATTATAACTGCTGGCCAAGTCCATGGTGGAGAACCATTTAACCATTTAACTCCATTTAACAGTGCATCCAGGGACTCATCTATTCGAGGAAGAGGAAAAGCGTCTCTCCGGGTCTTGCGGTTTAGCTGCCGGTAGTCAACACACAGCCGTATACTGCCATCTTTCTTCCTAACCAGGACAATGGGGGAGGCGTAGGGGCTACTACTTTCTCGGATCACCTGGGCCTCTAGCAACTGGCGTATGTGAGTTTTCACCGGAAATCAGAAGGGGGAATACGCCGATACCTCTGCCTTACCAGCGCATCATCCAGTAACGGGATGTTGTGTTCAATGAGATTGGTACAGCCAAGGTCACCCTCAAAAGAAGAGAAAACTGTCTCATATTTATAACCCCTAAGTCAAGGTTCCTGACATGCTCCTGCATGCAACCCTCCCCGCCTGAGAATTGACTGTGGCTGTGACTTGCTCAACCCCAATCTCACTGACCCCCGTTGGTAAGCTCACAACTCCTGCTTCTGTCAAACACTCTAATGGGCAACGAGAGGGAAGAGTGACTGCTGAGGTGCCTACGTTAACAATCGGTACATGTGCTGTGCCCCAAGTTACATGAACCAAAGCAGGGGACACTAACATCCCTTCCGGTAGGTGACTGTTGGTGGTCAGTGGCTCTGACAGGACTAAACAAGAGGACCCAAAACAAGCGGAACAGGTGGCGACTATCACTTTCATAGTACCCCCTGGAATGTGAACTGCTCTCCTACTGCTAACTCTAGCGAAACTCGTTTGAGGGCTAGGTCTCTGGGTCTCTGTCTGGTGACACAACTGAAGAGCTCGCTGCCAAGGTGAGGGGGCATCTCAAACTGCTGAAAGGTCAAACAAATCAGGGCCATATTGGTCACAAAGCTCCTCAAAACAACCACGAATGATATTCATGCCTAAGATACCAGGGACCTCAGGTGCTGTTGATTGCGTAGGGGGGTCCTTTACTACCAATACACCTCGCTTTTGCATACTTTTGCCCAACACTTCAACATCTAACTCCACATAACCAAGGTATGGGATATCTTACCCGTTCTCAGCCTGTAACCGCAAACAATGGCAAGACTGAAGTTGGTCCTGGAAGTTTTCTCTAAAGAAGCTTTCCACCATGGTAGATACCATAGATGCTGTGTCAAGCAAACAAACACTCAACATCTACACCCGCCAATTTAATGGTCACCTGTGGGCAAGGAGCAGCTAACCAATCTGCCACTGTCTCATCTACCTGGCTTTCAACTGCTGAGCTACTGAACCCCCCTCTAAATGTTTGGTTCTGCACATTGGAGGGAGCTAGTTTGCTGGGAGATAGTGGTAACGACAGCCGGAGGAGCGCGGACAAAGTTATTAGACTGGGAAAGGACCCTCTCATTTTTAAAATCTCGGGCATAAATCCCTGTATTTTCTCCGCTGTCTGATCTGCTCCCTGTCTGATCTGCTCCCTGTAGTCAGACTTAATGTTGCAGAATAAAAAATTAAATATTGTTCAACAAAAATGATGGGTATCGTTTTACAAAGGGAGTAGTTTGTAGTAAGTTGCATCCACTAAATGGAATAGTTTGTCTTTTATCATTTGTAAAGACAATTGTTTATCTTTTGTGTATTGGTTTATAGCCTTTTCATTTTCTGTAATTCAGTTCAATTTCAATTCAATTTTATTTATAGTATCAATTCATAACAAGAGTTATCTCGAGACACTTTACAGATATAGTAGGTCTAGACCACACTCCCGAATTTACAAGGACCCAACAGTTCTAGTAGTTTCCTCCAGAGCAAGCAACAGTGCGACAATGGCGAGGAAAAACTTCCTTTTACGCAGAAACCTCGGACAGACCCAGGCTCTTGGTAGGTGGTGTCTGACGGGCCGGTTGGGGTTAGAATGAAGAGTGGCAACAACAGTCACAAAAAAATAGTAGTTTGTAGCTGTTCTTTGTTGTAGTTCATGGCATAGCAGGGCACTGTGCAAGGCACAGCAGTATGTAGCAAGGCACAGCAGAGTGTAGTAAGATGAACAAGGCATCGCAGAACGTGTAGCGGGAGCGTAGCGACAGCTGCTACCCTGATTTTGGAGCCTCCCTGATCCAAGGAAACAAGCTGGGCGAAAAAGAACATAAGGACTCTGAGGAATGACTGCCCAGAGCTAGGTTAGTAACAAGAATTTCTGGGACATGGATACACATAAATGGAAATATAAAAAGGTAGAGGAGAGAGGAGCTCAGTGTGTCGAAGGAAGTCCCCAGCTGTCTAAAACTATTACAGCATAACTAGGAGAGACAAGGTAAAGAGAGGAGCCTGGTCAGGCTAGAACTCTCCCCAACCGGATCGGGCTGTATCGCCCGGCCTCCCTCTAGTTTTATTATATTATTGATTATATGATAGATAGATCTGACAACTGTGACGAGAAGCAAGTGGGCCGGGTTGGGCGGACGCTGCAACTTCTCACTCCCTAACAATATCCAATTCTATGCCCTAACTATAAGTTTTATCTGTAATGAGTTGGCCAATCTGCTTTAATTCACGTAGTTTGAAATGCAGTGTAAACTAAGTGATTAAGGTGATATAGTGAACTTCGGTAAAGTTGTAAAGGCATTCACAGATTTGAACTTGCCATTCGGTACCGCGGTGAAGTTAGTTTAAAATTGGATATTTGTCAGTTTTTGCTGATTTAATTTTCGTTGTTTTTTAGGAAAGATGCGCCGTTTGTGATTTAATGACGTTTTATCGACCGTGGTAAAGTTAGTTTAATGTTTGACATTCATGGCTCCTTGTCAAAGCCTTGATTTCCCCCAAAGTGATTTTTTTAACTCAAAATCCCCAAAAATGACAATGCAAGTGAAAAGCGCAAAGAACTAAATGTCTGTCCTACGCGCCGGTCACAATAGACGTACTTAGGGACTGTCTTAAAACTGCAATACCATCTATTTCAATCCTCAATACCTTTTTTTTGCTGTTCAACATAGAAATCTCAAACCAATTCTATTATAGAGAGGGAGAACCATTAAACATTTCACACTTGTGAATAGTTAAAATAAATACAAATACAACATTTCAAACACTTACATACTTAGAAGCCATTAGCTCTGAATTTTGAGAGTCTCTTTGGGCCACTGGGATAGTGGCAATGACAAGTAGAGCTAGCTACATTACGCATAGAAATACCATGGGCCCATCTTGCACCCGGCACAATTGACTTTGTACACCGACGCATGAATCATTCCTATTTTGCACCTTGTTCCTATAACACACAGCGGACTTTTTCCTCCACAGACTCACGTCGGTAAATTAGAGAACGAACTTGTGCTCTGGG
>NW_022605591.1:230053-230220 GCF_008692095.1 Etheostoma spectabile | reverse complement strand
GGGGTAAAATAGAGGAGGCGTGTTCTGGCGCACACGTTCCCTGGTGCCATTTTGCAGTTTCAGAAAAATGTAGAGTGTGAACACCTCGCATACACTTTGCTTCTCTCATCTCAAGGACTTCACGTGCCCATTTTGGCAAACCATACATAAATACAAGGAAAAATATG
>NW_022605591.1:219798-230043 GCF_008692095.1 Etheostoma spectabile | reverse complement strand
CTTGTTTTACACAACATTTCCATGAATCGTGGATGTGTTGATGACATAACTGAGGAAATATTAGAGGACTTAAAGAGATGTGATGTTGAACTTTATGTTCCGATGCCACTTCATCCAAAAGCCCCAGCAGCAGCACGGGAGACGAGAGACAGTAGAGCTGCTTTGTCTATAGGGAGGTAATCTTGGTCTAATGTTAGACTACGTTGCAAAAATATCACCATACATTAATAACCTTGTGTTTCAGTGAGAGCGAGCGCAAAACATCAGAAAGTATGTTTTTTGTGACATTTCTTTATTTACATTTTGTCAAAATTGAAAAATCAAACGTCGGTCTCCTAGACTGTGAACCCTTCCTGGCGCGCACCCATGAGGCCTAGCAAATCCACCATTATAGTAGGATTCCGCCATGGAACAAGCACGCCTGCTTTTAAGGGAATCTGAGACACTGCTCTGATTGGTTTATTGCACGTTACACCCAAAACACACCTGTGGGTAATGTAGCTACTTCAGACCAACCCAATTTAGATTGGCGTTAAGCGCAAGAGTCATTCATCGCGGCAGTTTATTAGCAACAGCGCCCGAGATCCGCCCACAAAGCTACTTGCATTTGCCGTTTGATACTTGCATTAAAGATAGTTAAGTTTAGTTGGTTAAGTGTTTAACTCTTTTCTTCACAATGTATTGTAATAATTTTTGCCATAGCCTTCAATCTGAAAAAGGTTTCAGTTGCTGATGAATAAACACCTTACAATTTATTTTATTCCAAATTAAAAAGTGATTTATATACCCAACCAAGATATAATATACCATACCAATATATACTGGAATATTTACTGTATTTCTCTCTTCAATCTGAAATTAACTTGTTTTTTTATCAATTAATAATAAATAATATAAATAAGAATGTGACATTATCTTTGACACCAGCAGATGATTTATGTTTGAAATATTTTCTTTTGTAACTTTCCGTGCATTCATGGACATCTGAAAAACATTTTTCCCAGTGAAAGATTTAGATTTTGCTAACAGAGTTCCCTGACATTCCTGACAACTGACGTTTGATGTAGGCAAATTTGGTTCACAGAAAATATTTCATTGACAATAAACTGTTTATTGTGGACAAACGCCTCTGCCAAGAAATATACATAGACATAAAATGTTTCAAATTATTCATAAATAGGCATATGTATAAAAAAAAAACTTTCTTTCCTTTCTGGTTTCTTGTCCTGCAGATAACACCAGCAACCACCTGTCAATGTGCTGTTTGTATGCTCGCATAAAAAAACAGCAGTAAATCTCTGTTATTGTGTAAGCCATTTGTAAAGGTTTTTATCACAAACTTAAAGGTGTGAGAGGTTGTCTGAGAAATGTAAGAGGTGATTTGTTCTCTGTAAATTCACAACTGAAAAAACCTATTGAAGTGATAACTTCTAAATGTGCATTTTTTTTAACAGTTTTTTATTGATTTTTCATAAACAATGTAGCATTTTCTACAGCACATAATGGACCAAATATGTACAAACAATATATGGCTGTGTATGCAGAAATTACCAACATGAAAGTACCCCACACCTCACCCCCCACCCATCCATCCCAGTTTGTCCTATAGGTCCAGATCAAGAATATTGCCAAGTGACATAATAGTAAAAGTAGGATATCTCAGTAAATGAACAAGTGAAATGAATACGTAAGAAGAAATAAATAAATGAATAAATAAAATAATAATTAATTAAAGTAAAGGGGGGGGGGGGGGGGGGGGGCTGCTGCCAGACCTCCCTGAATTTTTGCAGGGAGCCTTAAAGGGTGTATCTGATCTTTTCGAGCTTTAGGAAATACATAACATCTCTATCCACCTTGTGAAGCTGGGGGAGCAAGTTCCTTCCAAGGAGCGAGGAGACGCCTGGCAATCAGGAGGTGAATGTGCAGGGGCGATTTTCAAGGGCTAATCCAAATAGGGCACTTACAGGTTAGGATCGATTTTTCTTCGAAGCATCTTAGAGTAGGCGCCAAAAATGTTAGCCCAGAAAGCATTAAGTTTGGGGCAAGACCAGAACATATGTATGGTCCGCTGGTTGACCTTTACAGCGGGGCATGAGGGGTCTATTTAGGGAAAATTTTCACCACCTTGTTTTGGTCAAGTGTACTCTTAGAACTATTTTGAGTTGTATCACGCTTTTCCTAATCAGGATGGGGATATTTTGGAAGAGGTGAGGAATTTGGGTAACACAACCATTTTAATAAGATTAATTCGGCCTCTAAGGACACGGGAGATTCACCACCTGTCCATGTCTTTTTTACATCTTTCAAACAGGACGTGAAAATTCTCAGTGAAAAGGGACAAAGGTAGGAGTAATTTCTATTCCAAGATATTTAAGCCCTTGTTGACAATTCTAAAAGATGTAATGCAGGGATTAAGTGGCTGCCTGATAAAGAAACATCTCGCTTTTTTCAAAGTTTATTTATAGCCGAGAGACTTCCGAAATGAGCCAGAATCTTAAGATGGAGGGAACAGAGCTAAGTGGGTCTGAGACGTCGTCGGCATATAGGGATACTTTGTGCGTGAGACCCCAACGCTGTATGCCCCTGAGTCACGAGATTGTCTGAGGGCAATGGCCACGTTTCAATGGCAATGGCAAAAAGCAGAGGAGACAGACTGGCAGCCTTGACGTGTGCCTCTGCCAAGAGAGAACTGTTCCGATTGTAGTCCGTTAGTGATACTGTGGCTGTAGGGTGAGAGTAGAGGAGTTTTATCCAGGAAATAAGGAATCTTCAAATCCAAATTTCTTTAAGGTTGCAAACAAATTTGCCACTCAACTCGGTCAAACGCTTTTTCAGCGTCAAGCGATAGAACCATTTCCGGGGAGCGGGATGGAGGGGAGTAACAATGTTAAAAAGCCTCCTAAAATTGAGCTAGAGTTTCTATATGGATGAGCCTGTCTGGTCTGCTGCAATAATTTGTGGGATAACTTTCTTCGTCTAGCTGCCAGATCTTGGACAAAATCTGTAATCCACATTTAGCAAGAGATTGTGCGGTCGGAGGAGCACTCAAGTGGATTTTTACTCCTTTTGGTAGAAGCGTTATTGCAGCTTGCCGGAGGGTTGCGGGAGCTGTCCAGATTTTTATAAAATTTGGCCAAGTACCCGTCCAGACCAGGGGTCTGTTGCATTTCAAGGAATTGACAGCTTTAAGAATCTCTGCCTTGGAAATCCCACCTCCTAATAATATTTATGTTCAGCTTGACGAAGGAAAGTTGGTTTCCAAGAAGTGATTGAGCTGTGAAAAGTTATCACCGTATTCAGACTGATAATTTACTGTAGTAGTTTTGAAAATGTTGTTGATTTCCAGACATCTGTCACGCTTTCTCCTGTTTGACTATATCTCAGGAATATGAGATTGGGTTGGCGAGCCTGTTGGGCTAGGAGCCTGCCAGCCTTATCACCTGATTCATAACCTTATATTGTGCTTTTGTGAGCAATAAGAGGCCTTGTTTGTGAGAGCAAGTCGTATTCTGTCTGTAGCCTAGTCTCTCTTAAAACGTGTTGGCGACGGAGGAGTGGTGGCTGTCAATCTCCGCAATGGCTCGCGGTGTCTTGTTTTTTGAGTTTAATAATAATAATAATAATAATTTATTTGACAGGGACAGTGTACATTAATCAACATTGCTGTAAATGCACCAGAATTAGCCAAAAGGCTTTATTTTTCACCGTTGTCCCTGGACGATCTTAAAATTGTCTCCCAAAAACAACAACAATAAGAAAATTACAGTCAACAATACAAATAAAAAGTAGTAAAGATAAAACTCTTTACAACACGTTGATAATACAGTCTACAAATTTATACAGACATTAGGGAAATAAAAAAATAAATAAAAAGATACTACAACAATAGAGACACAGTTGCAGCACGGTTGGTAGAGTGAAAATACATTTTCTTATTAATGGCGACAGTTGTGTTTTATGAACCAGCTTTTAGATGTTTTTGAACAGAGTGTAAGTGTGAGGTCTCTGATGTTCTGAGACAGAGTTCCACTCCCGTGCTGCTGTGACTGAAAAGGCACTCTGACTAAATGCCTTCTCCGCAGAGGAACCAACACAGTCTCCTCGGGCCGACCCTCGTGTTACTCTCTGTGTCGTTTTCCTAATGGTCCCAAACTGACTGAGTGGAGGAGATGACAACCATGGGATTTTGTATAACAGACAGAGGTTTGAATACTTAATGACATTTTCCCAACTTAAAGTTTATGCTTTTGTAAAATGGCCCAATGGTGAATCTTAATGGTTTTTTATCCAGATTTTTGATTGTCTGTTTGTAAAGTGACTCTAAGATTTAGTGTTGTTTTGTTTGCCTGTGACCAGGTGTTAGACAGTAAGTGATGAGACAGAACCATACTATACATAAACATTTTCGCTGCCTGAGTGACAAGTGTGATCTTATGAACCGGAAATTTGCAATATAAATTTGCCCGATTGCACACCTTTTTATCTGTGATTTAAAAGTTAGTTTAGAGTCTATAAAATGCCTATGTATTTGATTCTGACACAGCTTTTATTTTTCCCCAGTCACATAAATATCTGCCTGATTATTTTCAATGTTTGATTTAGAAAAGTACATTGACACTGTTTTATTTACATTAAGTTTTAAGCAGGATTGATTTAGCCAATCAGAGACATGGTCCATAGACTGTGTAAGTTTATCAGCCACTTGTTTTGTGTTTTTACCATGGGTATAAATAACTGTATCATCTGCATACATCTGAATATAGACGTCAGGACAAACTGAAGGAAGGTCGTTTATATAAAGTGAAAACAGCAGAGGCCCTAAAATAGAACCTTGAGGTACCCCTGTGCATATGGCAAGGGGCGGCGAGTGGTAATCACTAATCCTGACGGACTGTGAACGATTCGATAAATATGATTCTATCCATTTTAATGCATCTGAGGAAAAGTTAAATTGTCTTAGTTTGTTTAACAATATTTTATGGTTTACAGTGTCAAAGGCTTTTTTTAGATCGAGAACACAGTCTCCAACCAGCCACCTTATCCAATAAATGTTTGTATTTTCTATAAAAAACAATTAGCAGTTTTCTGTGGAGTGTTGATTCTGAACCAAATTGCATTGATGAGGGAAAATTTAGTGGTATTCAAATGTGTTATTATTTGTTGGAATTAGTTTCTCTGCGACTTTTGACACAGTAGGTATGATGCTAATTGGTCTGTAATTGTCCACAGAAAATGGATCTCCATTTTTGAAAATTGGAATAACAGCAGCTGATTTCCACCACTTGGAAATACTGCCTCATAATGGAGAGATTGGTAATTTTGGTTACTGGAGTTAACAATGTGGAACTGTGTCTTTGAGCATGCACATATCTATGCCAAATATGTCTCTGTTCTGAAGCTTTAGTTCTTATGTTTGTAAAACTTCGGATTCTGTGACTGTGCCCGAATTAAAATTGCTCTGAATATTTATTGGACAACTATTTAGATTAATATGGGAGGCTTGTGGGCAAAGAGGATACAGATTCATAAAGAAAGTATTGAAGCATCTGCAACTTTGTTTGAGTTATTCGTAATTTGTCCATTTATCTTAATTTCTAAAAGTCGTTTACTTTTTGTATCCTTCCTGCAAGTTTTTCAGTTGATTCCAAATTCTTTTAGAATCCCCTTTCGCATTTTCTATAGTCAAGAAAAAATCTGCTTGGCCTTGCGTATCGCTTTAACATTTTTATTCCTCAATGTTGTAACAGTATTTAGCAGTAGCTGACTGGTTTTAATTGCATTTTTAACGCAGATCCCTCTCCTTCATTAGTTCGAGAATATCCGAGTTCATCCAGGGAAGTATGTTTTTATTGTATTTGTGTTTAATTTTACAGCTAAATCCTAATTGTTCTCTCAATTTTTGCCACAAAGATTCACAATCCACTTCACAATTTTTCCCCAACAATTTGATCCCAGTCAATCTGGTGGACGGCACTATTAAATCCTTCCTGATTTTTTTTGGGATTCCAACAAACTCACTCTCTCTAACAGAATAACCAAATCTCTTTTAGAAGCTTTCTGGCCACAAGGATTAAATTGTAGACAGAAACACCACCAACAATTGTAAGATTTAATATCTCGTCAGGCGTTGGTAAATGCCAAATCAATCTGGTGCTGCTTGTTCTGGTGATTCTTGTGGCCCTTTGATCATTTGGACTAGATCGTATTTGTCAGTTATTTTTTAAGCCTTTTTCTCATGATGTGTCCTCCCAGTTTATGTTATATCCCCCAAATGGTCTCTTTGTTTAAATTAGATTCCTTCAGTAATTTTTCAAATTTCATAAAAGTGGCATCGGAAGAGGGAGGGCGATATACCCAATGACTGCAAAGGACTTTGTGGTGAAAGTACGACATTTAAACCCAGCACTCCAGCTCATGATCATCAGCCATTAATTTCCTGACACTGATATTGTTTTTTTATGTATATCATAACACCCCCACCTTTTGCTCCTTCTCTGTCTCTCCCTGAACAATTATACCAGGGATGTTAAGCGCTGAAGAGGGGCACTTTTGTAGAGCCAGGTCTCAGATAGACAGAGATAATCCAGATTTGAGTTAAGTAACAGGTGATTAACTTGTTCTTTTTTTGACATGAAGCTTCTTATATTTAAGTTTCTTGCTTTCTTTGCCCTGGAGGAGTATTCATTATTTGCCCTCGAAGATAGGCCTTGAGTTTCCCACAACGTCGAGTGAGAGATTTCTGGTGATGTTAGTTTCAATGAAAAGTTAATTTGAGAGGATGTGACCAACAAATTTTTCGTCAGCTATGAGGAGGGGGTTAAGTCCTCATTACGAGAGGGCCTAGACAGTTGGTAGGATATGTGAAATGAGACAGCACCGTGATCTGAGATTACGATGCTGTGATATGTGCAACAGCTAACATTCCTAGTCTATTGGCTAGGGAAAATAGTCGATGCGGGTGTATGTTGTATGGCCACTGGAAAAAAGAGAACACTTTTGATTTTTAAATCTGAATCTCCAAATGTCCGACATACCATTGTAAATGTACATTTTTTACACAATAGTCACTAAAGATGAGGCAGAATTTGCTAAAGAACAACCTAAAAGCTAAAAGCTGTGAATTGCTGAGGAGATGTCTGAGAACATGATCAGCTGTTTGATGTCAATATATCCAAATGACAAATCTATTAAATGATAACCGTTAACACAATCGGCCACTGATGAGGATGCTAGGGATTTGCTAAGATGTTTTCACAAACTAACAGCTGTGAAGTTGTAAGAGGATGTCTGAGACAGATTACAGGTGTTTGATATCATATAGGGGATGGCATCATCCTGGCCTCCAGCACCACTGTGAAGATCTGGAGTCATCTTTGATCAGGACATGTCCTTTATTCCCACTTAAAGCAAATTTCAAGGATCGCCTTTTTCACCATACGTAATATTGGCAAAATCAGGAATATCCTGTTCTAAAAATGATGCAAAAAACTAGTCCATGCATTTGTTACTTCAAGGTTGGATTACTGCATTCTTTTTATCAGGCTGCTCGGAAAAGTCATAAAGACTCTTCAGCTGATCCAGATGCTGCGGCACGTGTTCTGACGGGATCCGGAAAAGAGATCCGTTTCTCCTGTTTTAGCGCTCTGCATTGGCTTCCTGTAAAATTTAGAATAGAATTTAAAATCCTTCTTCTCACCTACAAAGCTCTCATGGTCAGGCTCCATCTTATCTTAAGAGCTCATAGTACTTACAACCCTGCGAGAGCACTACGCTCCCGAATGCAGGGTTACTGGTGGTTCCTAGAGTTTCAAAATTAGAACGAGCAGAGCGTTCAGCTATCAGGCTCCTCTCCTGTGGAACCAGGTTCCAGTTTGGGTCCGGGAGGCAGACCACCGTCTCCACATTTAAGAGTAGGCTTAAGACTTTCTTTTTGATAAGTTTTAGTTGGGCATAGAATCGAATATTGTTAGGGAGTAGTAGTTAGTCCCTAGTTTTCAGATTTATCTATCATATAAAAGACTATAATAAAACTAAAGGACTTGCATACAGCCCATCCGGTTGGGGGAGTTCTATCCCGACCGGGCTGGAGCTCTCTTTACCTTGTCTCTCTTGGTTTTGCTGTAATAATAGTTTTAGACAGTGGGACTTATTTTGATACACTAGTTAGGGCATAGAATAAAGTATTGTTAGGGAGTAGTAGTTAGTCACATAGTTTTTCAGATTTATCTATCATATAATCAATAATATAATAAAACTAAGGGAGACTGGCATACAGCCCGATCCGGTTGGGGAGAGTTCTATCCGACCGGGCTCTCTCTTTACCTTGTCTCTCTGTTTGTGTAATATTTTTAGACAGCTGGGGACTTCGAACACTGAGCTCCTCTCTCTACCTTTATTTTTCATTTATGTATCCATGTCCCAGAAATCTTGTTACAACCTAGCTCTGGAGTCATTCCCCGAGTCCTTATGTCTTTTTTCGCCCAGCTGTTCCCTTGGATCAGGAGGCTCCAAAATCAGGGTAGCAGCTGTCGCTGCTCCCGCTCCATTCTGGATGCCTGTTCACCTACACTGCTGCCGCTAGTCCTGCTACTCTGCTACGTCCTCTGTGCCTTATGCCGCACAGCTCTGCTATGCCATGAACCTAACAAAGAACGCTACAAACTACTATTTTTTTTTTTTGCTTTGCCACTCTTCATTCTAACCCCAACCGGCCCGTCAGACACCCTACCAAGAGCCTGGGTCTGTCCGAGGTTTCTGCTAAAAGGAAGTTTTTCCTCGCCATGTCGCACTGTTGCTTGCTCTGGAGGAGAACTACTAGAACTGTTGGGTCCTTGTAAATTCGGAGTGTGGTCTATACTGTATAGTGTCTGAGATAACTCTTGTTATAATTGATACTATAAATAAATTAATTGAATTGAATTGAATTGAATATTCAGAAATGAGAAACCATTAAAAGATAACCTGTAGTATTTATAGCCAACAATTAGGGATGTTGTATAAGGATTTTAAAGTATTATTTTCACAAACTTACAGCGGATATTGTGAGAAGATGTGTTTGAAACTATTACAGGTGGTTTGAGTCAATATATTCAGAAATGAGAAACATGTGAAACTACCATTTTGTTGGTAACTATAACTTATTTCTAATCATTATTATTATTATTATAATTATAATAAATAATAATTATTATTATTAGTAAGTGTAATGTTAATGGCTCTCACTGCTCTATATAAAAGTCGTTTGAGATTTCTATGTTGAACAGCAAAAAAAGGTATAAAAGATTGAAATAGCTGGTTATTGCAGTTTTTAAGACGGTCCCTAAGTTACGTTTGTGACCGTCGGAGTCGGGATTCAGGTCTTTGCGCTATTAACTGCATCGTCACTTTTTATTGATTTGAGTTCAAAATAACCGTGAAACGTCTGTCTTATTTGGTCTCCAACATACCCTGAAACTGGGGCGAATCGAGGCTTTAACAAGGACCATGAATGTCAAATTAAAACTACTTCAATCGCGGTCGAAACCGCAGCAAAACGTCATTAAATCACAAACGGGGCATCTTTCCTAAGAAACAACGGAAATTAACGAAAGTTCGAATCTTGAAGACTAGCCTACCTATACTTTTACAAGTATGTTCTGAGTTGTGTGCATCGTTTGTTCCCTCTTGCAAATTGTTAGTTTGCATACTTCATCCGTTTCATGCAAACACCTGCTGGTTCTTTCTACAGAGGTTTTGACAGTACTTTTGGGGTATAACTGGATGTTTGTGAGAAAGGGGACAGGTTTTCCAGAGAAGCGAAACTGTGAGCTATAGACTGTGGGTGCGGCTCCTCATGTGTAATAGGTATTCTTCACTCATTTGCAGCGTGGAGCGCTGAATGACCCGAACTTCCTTCTGAGTTTCCACAGCTTACAGAACAGAGAAAGGTAGAATAATTTTTGTATACTAAATTGGACAATTACAAGTCTGTTGTCGATGCTGAGCCTGTAGTGAGCTTAACAACGTCTAATTTTGTTTACTTATTTCAGTTAGAGACTAATTTCTTTTATTTGAGCTAATTCGCTTGGTAGTTGCAGTGATAAAAACGATAAAACACTTGTAACGTTAACGATACCTAAAAATAGAAAGAACAAGATGCGGGAGCAAATTTGTCAGAGCCCCCGATGGCTACTTGCACGCCCACATTCATTTTAATAAATGACATTTAAATCTTGTTTTATGTTAAATTCCATATGCATAGGATAC
>NW_022605591.1:211331-219773 GCF_008692095.1 Etheostoma spectabile | reverse complement strand
TCTGATCTTTTCGAGCTTTAGGAAATACATAACATCTCTAATCCACCTTGTGAAGCTGGGGGGAGCAAGTTCCTTCCAAGAGAGCAGGATGAGACGCCTGGCAATCAGGGAGGTGAATGCTGCAAGGGGGCGATTTTCAAGGGCTAATCCAAATAGGGCACTTACAGGGGATGTTCTTCGAAGCATCTTAGTAGGCGCCAAAAATGTAGCCCAGAAAGCATTAAGTTTGGGGCAAGACCAGAACATTATATGGTCCGCTGGTTGACCTTTACAGCGAGGGGCATGAGGGGTCTATTTAGGGAAATTTTCAACCGTTTGGTAACTTAGAACTATTTTGAGTTGTATCACGCTATTTCCTAATCAGGATGGGGATATTTTGGAAGAGGTAGAGGAATTTTGGTAACACAACCATTTTCATTTTAATAAGATTAATTCGGCCTGCTAAGGACACGGAGTTCCCACCTGTCCATGTCTTTTTACATCTTTCAAACAGGACGTGAAAATTCTCAGTGAAAAGGGACAAAGGTAGGAGTAATTTCTATTCCAAGATATTTAAGCCTTGTTGACAATTCTAAAAGATGTAATGCAGGGATTAAGTGGCTGCCTGATAAAGAAACATCTCGCTTTTTCAAAGTTTATTTATAGCCGGAGAGACTTCCGAAATGAGCCAGAATCTTAAGATGGAGGGAACAGAGCTAAGTGGGTCTGAGACGTCGTCGGCATATAGGGATACTTTGTGCGTGAGACCCCAACGCTGTATGCCCCTGAGTCACGAGATTGTCTGAGGGCAATGGCCACGTTTCAATGGCAATGGCAAAAAGCAGAGGAGACAGACGGCAGCCTTGACGTGTGCCTCTGCCAAGAGAGAACTGTTCCGATTGTAGTCCGTTAGTGATACTGTGGCTGTAGGGTGAGAGTAGAGGAGTTTTATCCAGGAAATAAGGAATCTTCAAATCCAAATTTCTTTAAGGTTGCAAACAAATTTGCCACTCAACTCGGTCAACGCTTTTTCAGCGTCAAGCGATAGAACCATTTCCGGGGAGCGGGATGGAGGGGAGTAACAATGTTAAAAAGCCTCCTAAAATTTGAGCTAGAGTTTCTATATGGTGAGCCTGTCTGGTCTGCTGCAATAATTTGTGGGATAACTTTCTTCAGTCTAGCTGCCAGATCTTGGACAAAATCTGTAATCCACATTTAGCAAGAGATTGGCGGTCGGAGGAGCACTCAAGTGGATTTTTACTCCTTTTGGTAGAAGCGTTATTGCAGCTTGCCGGAGGGTTGCGGGAGCTGTCCAGATTTTTATAAAATTTGGCCAAGTACCCGTCCAGACCAGGGGTCTGTTGCATTTCAAGGAATTGACAGCTTTAGAATCTCTGCCTTGGAAATCCCACCTCCTAATAATATTTATGTTCAGCTTGACGAAGGAAAGTTGGTTCCAAGAAGTGATTGAGCTGTGAAAAGTTATCACCGTATTCAGACTGATAATTTACTGTAGTAGTTTTGAAAATGTTGTTGATTTCCAGACATCTGTCACGCTTTCTCCTGTTTGACTATATCTCAGGAATATGAGATTGGGTTGGCGAGCCTGTTGGGCTAGGAGCCTGCCAGCCTTATCACCTGATTCATAACCTTATATGTGCTTTTGTGAGCAATAAGAGGCCTTGTTTGTGAGAGCAAGTCGTATTCTGTCTGTAGCCGTAGTCTCTCTTAAAACGTGTTGGCGACGGAGGAGTGGTGGCTGTCAATCTCCGCAATGGCTCGCGGATGTCTTGTTTTTTGAGTTTAATAATAATAATAATAATAATTTATTTGACAGGGACAGTGTACATTAATCAACATTGCTGTAAATGCACCAGAATTAGCCAAAAGGCTATTTTTCACCGTTGTCCCTGGACGATCTTAAAATTGTCTCCCAAAAACAACAACAATAAGAAAATTACAGTCAACAATACAAATAAAAAGTAGTAAAGATAAAACTCTTTACAACACGTTGATAATACAGTCTACAAATTTATACAGACATTAGGGAAATAAAAAAATAAATAAAAAGATACTAACAATAGAGACACAGTTGCAGCACGGTTGGTAGAGTGAAATACATTTTCTTATTAATGGCGACAGTTGCTGTTTTATGAACCAGCTTTTAGATGTTTTTGAACAGAGTGTAAGTGTGTAGGTCTCTGATGTTCTGAGACAGAGTTCCACTCCCGTGCTGCTGTGACTGAAAAGGCACTCTGACTAAATGCCTTCTCCGCAGAGGAACAACACAGTCTCCTCGGGCCGACCCTCGTGTTACTCTCTGTGTCGTTTTCCTAATGGTCCCAAACTGACTGAGTGGAGGAGATGACAACCATGGGATATTTGTATAACAGACAGAGGTTTGAATACTTAATGACATTTTCCCAACTTAAAGTTTATGCTTTTGTAAAATGGCCCAATGGTGAATCTTAATGGTTTTTATCCAGATTTTTGATTGTCTGTTTGTAAAGTGACTCTAAGATTTAGTGTTGTTTTGTTTGCCTGTGACCAGGTGTTAGACAGTAAGTGATGAGACAGAACCATACTATCACATAAACATTTTCGCTGCTGAGTGACAAGTGTGATCTTATGAACCGGAAATTTGCAATATAAATTTGCCCGATTGCACACCTTTTTATCTGTGATTTAAAAGTTAGTTTAGAGTCTATAAAATGCCTATGTATTTGATTCTGACACAGCTTTTTTTTTCCCCAGTCACATAAATATCTGCCTGATTATTTTCAATGTTTGATTTAGAAAAGTACATTGACACTGTTTTATTTACATTAAGTTTTAAGCAGGATGATTTAGCCAATCAGAGACATGTCCATAGACTGGTAAGTTTATCAGCCACTTGTTTTGTGTTTTTAACCATGGGTATAATATAACTGTATCATCTCATACATCTGAATATAGACGTCAGGACAAACTGAAGGAAGGTCGTTTATATAAAGTGAAAACAGCAGAGGCCCTAAAATAGAACCTTGAGGTACCCCTGTGCATATGGCGGGCGGCGAGTGGTAATACTAATCCTGACGGACTGTGACGATTCGATAAATATGATCTATCCATTTTATGCATCTGAGGAAAAGTTAAATTGTCTTAGTTTGTTTAACAATATTTTATGGTTTACAGTGTCAAAGGCTTTTTTTAGATCGAGAACACAGTCTCCAACCAGCCACCTTATCCAATAAATGTTTGTATTTTCTATAAAAAACAATTAGCAGTTTTCTGTGGAGTGTTGATTCTGAACCAAATTGCATTGATGAGGGAAAATTTAGTGGTATTCAAATGTGTTATTATTTGTGTGGAATTAGTTTCTCTGCGACTTTTGACACAGTAGGTATGATGCTAATTGGTCTGTAATTGTCCACAGAAAATGGATCTCCATTTTTGAAAATTGGAATAACAGCAGCTGATTTCCACCACTTGGAAATACTGCCTCATAATGGAGAGATTGGTAATTTTGGTTACTGGAGTTAACAATGTGGAACTGTGTCTTTGAGCATGCACATATCTATGCCAAATATGTCTCTGTTCTGAAGCTTTAGTTCTTATGTTTGTAAAACTTCGGATTCTGTGACTGTGCCCGAATTAAAATTGCTCTGAATATTTATTGGACAACTATTTAGATTAATATGGGAGGCTTGTGGGCAAAGAGGATACAGATTCATAAAGAAAGTATTGAAGCATCTGCAACTTTGTTTGAGTTATTCGTAATTTGTCCATTTATCTTAATTTCTAAAAGTCGTTTACTTTTTGTATCCTTCCTGCAAGTTTTTCAGTTGATTCCAAATTCTTTTAGAATCCCCTTTCGCATTTTCTATAGTCAAGAAAAAATCTGCTTGGCCTTGCGTATCGCTTTAACATTTTTATTCCTCAATGTTGTAACAGTATTTAGCAGTAGCTGACTGGTTTTAATTGCATTTTTAACGCAGATCCCTCTCCTTCATTAGTTCGAGAATATCCGAGTTCATCCAGGGAAGTATGTTTTTATTGTATTTGTGTTTAATTTTACAGCTAAATCCTAATTGTTCTCTCAATTTTTGCCACAAAGATTCACAATCCACTTCACAATTTTTCCCCAACAATTTGATCCCAGTCAATCTGGTGGACGGCACTATTAAATCCTTCCTGATTTTTTTTGGGATTCCAACAAACTCACTCTCTCTAACAGAATAACCAAATCTCTTTTAGAAGCTTTCTGGCCACAAGGATTAAATTGTAGACAGAAACACCACCAACAATTGTAAGATTTAATATCTCGTCAGGCGTTGGTAAATGCCAAATCAATCTGGTGCTGCTTGTTCTGGTGATTCTTGTGGCCCTTTGATCATTTGGACTAGATCGTATTTGTCAGTTATTTTTTAAGCCTTTTTCTCATGATGTGTCCTCCCAGTTTATGTTATATCCCCCAAATGGTCTCTTTGTTTAAATTAGATTCCTTCAGTAATTTTTCAAATTTCATAAAAGTGGCATCGGAAGAGGGAGGGCGATATACCCAATGACTGCAAAGGACTTTGTGGTGAAAGTACGACATTTAAACCCAGCACTCCAGCTCATGATCATCAGCCATTAATTTCCTGACACTGATATTGTTTTTTTATGTATATCATAACACCCCCACCTTTTGCTCCTTCTCTGTCTCTCCCTGAACAATTATACCAGGGATGTTAAGCGCTGAAGAGGGGCACTTTTGTAGAGCCAGGTCTCAGATAGACAGAGATAATCCAGATTTGAGTTAAGTAACAGGTGATTAACTTGTTCTTTTTTTGACATGAAGCTTCTTATATTTAAGTTTCTTGCTTTCTTTGCCCTGGAGGAGTATTCATTATTTGCCCTCGAAGATAGGCCTTGAGTTTCCCACAACGTCGAGTGAGAGATTTCTGGTGATGTTAGTTTCAATGAAAAAGTTAATTTGAGAGGATGTGACCAACAAATTTTTCGTCAGCTATGAGGAGGGGGTTAAGTCCTCATTACGAGAGGGCCTAGACAGTTGGTAGGATATGTGAAATGAGACAGCACCGTGATCTGAGATTACGATGCTGTGATATGTGCAACAGCTAACATTCCTAGTCTATTGGCTAGGGAAAATAGTCGATGCGGGTGTATGTTGTATGGCCACTGGAAAAAAGAGAACACTTTTGATTTTTAAATCTGAATCTCCAAATGTCCGACATACCATTGTAAATGTACATTTTTTACACAATAGTCACTAAAGATGAGGCAGAATTTGCTAAAGAACAACCTAAAAGCTAAAAGCTGTGAATTGCTGAGGAGATGTCTGAGAACATGATCAGCTGTTTGATGTCAATATATCCAAATGACAAATCTATTAAATGATAACCGTTAACACAATCGGCCACTGATGAGGATGCTAGGGATTTGCTAAGATGTTTTCACAAACTAACAGCTGTGAAGTTGTAAGAGGATGTCTGAGACAGATTACAGGTGTTTGATATCATATAGGGGATGGCATCATCCTGGCCTCCAGCACCACTGTGAAGATCTGGAGTCACTTTGATCAGGACATGTCCTTTATTCCCACTTAAAGCAAATTTCAAGGATCGCCTTTTTCACCATACGTAATATTGGCAAAATCGGAATATCCTGTTCTAAAAATGATGCAAAAAACTAGTCCATGCATTTGTTACTTCAAGGTTGGATTACTGCATTCTTTTTATCAGGCTGCTCGGAAAAGTCATAAAGACTCTTCAGCTGATCCAGATGCTGCGGCACGTGTTCTGACGGGATCCGGAAAAGAGATCCGTTTCTCCTGTTTTAGCGCTCTGCATTGGCTTCCTGTAAAATTTAGAATAGAATTTAAAATCCTTCTTCTCACCTACAAAGCTCTCATGGTCAGGCTCCATCTTATCTTAAGAGCTCATAGTACTTACAACCCTGCGAGAGCACTACGCTCCCGAATGCAGGGTTACTGGTGGTTCCTAGAGTTTCAAAATTAGAACGAGCAGAGCGTTCAGCTATCAGGCTCCTCTCCTGTGGAACCAGGTTCCAGTTTGGGTCCGGGAGGCAGACCACCGTCTCCACATTTAAGAGTAGGCTTAAGACTTTCTTTTTGATAAAGTTTTAGTTGGGCATAGAATCGAATATTGTTAGGGAGTAGTAGTTAGTCCCTAGTTTTCAGATTTATCTATCATATAAAAGACTATAATAAAACTAAAGGACTTGCATACAGCCCATCCGGTTGGGGGAGTTCTATCCCGACCGGGCTGGAGCTCTCTTTACCTTGTCTCTCTTGGTTTTGCTGTAATAATAGTTTTAGACAGTGGGACTTATTTTGATACACTAGTTAGGGCATGAATAAAGTATTGTTTAGGGAGTAGTAGTTATCACATAGTTTCAGATTTATCTATCATATAATCAAAATATAATAAAACTAAGGGAGACTGGCATACAGCCCGATCCGGTTGGGGAGAGTTCTATCCCGACCGGGCTGGAGCTCTCTTTACCTTGTCTCTCTGGTTTTGTTGTAATAATAGTTTTAGACAGCTGGGGACTTTTTTGATACACTGGCTCCTCTCTCTATCTTTCATCTTTTCATTTATGTCATCCATGTCCCAGAAATGCTTGTTACCAACCTAGCTCTGGATCATTCCCCGAGTCCTTATGTCTTTTTTCCCCAGCATGTTCCCTTGGATCAGAGAGGCTCCAAAATCATGGTAGCAGCTGTCGCCTTGGTCCCGCTCCATTTCGTGATGCCATGTTCAACGTACACTGCAGTGCCCGCTAGTCCTGCTACTCTGCTACGTCCTGCTGTGCCTTAATGCCGCACAGCTCTGCTATGCCATGACCTATACAAAGAACTGCACAAACTACTAATTTTTTCTTTTTTGCTATTGCCACTCTTCATTCTAACCCCAACCGGCCCGTCAGACACGCCTACCAAGAGCCTGGGTCTGTCCGAGGTTTCTGCCTAAAAGGAAGTTTTTCCTCGCCACTGTCGCACTGTTGCTTGCTCTGGAGGAGAACTACTAGAACTGTTGGGTCCTTGTAAATTCGGAGTGTGGTCTATCTGTATAGTGTCTTGAGATAACTCTTGTTATAATTGATACTATAAATAAAATTGAATGAATGAATTGAATTGAATATTCAGAAATGAGAAACCATTAAAAGATAACCTGTAGTATTTATAGCCAACAATTAGGGATGTTGTATAAGGTATTTTTAAAGTATTATTTTCACAAACTTACAGCGGATAGTTGTGAGAAGATGTTTGAAACATATTACAGGTGGTTTGAGTTCAATATATTCAGAAATGAGAAACATGTTGAAACTACCATTTTGTTGGTAACTAAACTTATTTCTAATCATTATTATTATTATTATAATTATAATAATAATATAATTATTATTATTAGTAAGTGTAATGTTATTGGCTCTCACTGCTCTAATAAAAGTCGTTTGAGATTTCTATGTTGAACAGCAAAAAAAGGTATAAAAGATTGAAATAGCTGGTTATTGCAGTTTTTAAGACGGTCCCTAAGTACGTTTGTGACCGTCGGAGTCGCGGATTCAGGTCTTTGCGCTTTGAACTGCATCGTCACTTTTTATTGATTTGAGTTCAAAATAACCGTGAAACGTCTGTCTTATTTGGTCTCCAACATACCCTGAAACTGGGGGAATCGAGGCTTAACAAGGACCATGAATGTCAACATTAAAACTACTTCAATCCGGGTCGAACCGCAGCAAAACGTCATTAAATCACAAACGGGGCATCTTTCCTAAAAACAACGGAAATAACGAAAGTTCGAATCTTGAAGACTAGCCTACCTATACTTTACAAGTATGTTCTGAGTTGTGTGGCATCGTTTTTCCCTCTTGCAAATTGTTAGTTTGCATAGCCTTCATCCGTTTCATGCAAACACCTGCTGGTCTTTCTACAGAGGTTTTGACAGACTTTTGGGGTATAACTGGATGTTTGTGAGAAAGGGGACAGGTTTTCCAGAGAACGCGAAACTGTGGAGCATATAGACTGTTGTGGTGCGGCTCCTTCATGTGTAATAGTATTTCTTCACTCATTTGCAGCGTGGAGCGCTGAATGACCCGAACTTCCTTCTGAGTTTCCACAGCTACAGAACAGAGAAAGGTAGAATAATTTTTGTATAGCTAAATTGGACAATTACAAGTCTGTTGTCGATGCTGAGCCTGTATGAGCTTACAACGTCTAATTTTGTTTACTTATTTCAGTTAGAGACAATTTCTTTTATTTGAGCTAATTCGCTTGGTAGTTGCGTGATAAAAACAGATAAAACACTTGTAACGTTAACGATACCTAAAAATAGAAAGAACAAGATGCGGGAGCAAATTTGTCAGAGCCCCCGATGGCTACTTGCACGCCCACATTCATTTTAATAAATGACATTTAAATCTTGTTTTATGTTAAATTCCATATGCATAGGATAC
>NW_022605591.1:199074-211306 GCF_008692095.1 Etheostoma spectabile | reverse complement strand
CGGCCTTAACCAGCGCATCATCCATAACGGGATGTTGTGTTCAATGAGATTGGTACAGCCAAGGTCACCCTCAAAAGAAGAGAAAACTGCTCATATTATAACCCCTAAGTCAAGGTTCCTGACATGCTCCTGCATGCAACCCTCCCCGCCTGAGAATTGACTGTGCTGTGACTTGCTCAACCCCAATCTCACTGACCCCCGTTGGTAAGCTCACAACTCCTGCTTCGTCAAACACTCTAATGGGCACGAGAGGGAAGAGTGACTGCTGAGGTGCCTACGTTAACAATCGGTACATGTGCTGTGCCCAAGTTACATGAACCAAAGCAGGGGACACTAACATCCCTTCCGGTAGGTGACTGTTGGTGGTCAGTGGCTCGGACAGGACTAAACAAGGGACCCAAAACAAGCGAACAGGTGGCGACTATCACTTTCATAGTACCCCCTGGAATGTGAACTGCTCTCCTACTGCTAACTCTAGCGAAACTCGTTTGAGGGCTAGGTCTCTGGGTCTCTGTCTGGTGACACAACTGAAGAGCTCGCTGCCAAGGTGAGGGGGCATCTCAAACTGCTGAAGGTCAAACAAATCAGCCATATTGGTCACAAGCTCCTCAAAACACCCACGAATGATATTCATGCCTAAGATACCAGGGACCTCAGGTGCTGTTGATTGCGTAGGGGGTGCCTTTACTACCAATACACCTCGCTTTTGCATACTTTTGCCCAACACTTCAACATCTAACTCCACATAACCAAGGTATGGGATATCTTACCCGTTCTCAGCCTGTAACCGCAAACAATGGCAAGACTGAGTTGGTCCTGGAAGTTTTCTCTAAGAAGCTTTCCACCATGGTAGATACCAGATGCTGTGTCAGCACAAACACTCAACATCTACACCCGCCATTTATGGTCACCTGTGGGCAAGGAGCAGCTAACCAATCTGCCACTGTCTCATCTACCTGGCTTCAACTGCTGACTACTGAACCCCCCTCTAAATGTTTGGTTCTGCACATTGAGGGAGCTAGTTTGCTGGGAGAAGTGGTAACGACAGCCGGAGGAGCGCGGACAAGTTATTAGACTGGGAAAGGACCCTCCATTTTTAAAATCTCGGGCATAAATCCCTGTATTTTCTCCGCTGTCTGATCTGCTCCCTGTCTGATCTGCCCCTGTAGTCGACTTAATGTTGCAGATAAAAAATTAATATTGTTCAACAAAAATGATGGGTATCGTTTTACAAAGGAGTAGTTTGTAGTAAGTTGCATCCACTAAATGGATAGTTTGTCTTTTATATTTTGTAAAGACAATTGTTTATCTTTTGTGTATGGTTTATAGCCTTTTCATTTTCTGTAATTCAGTTCAATTTCAATTCAATTTTATTATAGTATCAATTCATAACAAGAGTTATCTCGAGACACTTTACGATATAGTAGGTCTAGACCACACTCCCGAATTACAAGGACCCAACAGTTCTAGTAGTTTCCTCCAGACAAGCAACAGTGCGACAATGGCGAGGAAAAACTTCCTTTTACGCAGAAACCTCGGACAGACCCAGGTCTTGGTAGGTGGTGTCTGACGGCCGTTGGGGTTAGAATGAAGAGTGGCAACAACAGTCACAAAAAAAATAGTAGTTTGTAGCTGTTCTTTGTTGTAGTTCATGGCATAGCAGGGCACTGTGCAAGGCACGCAGTATGTACAAGGCACAGCAGAGTGTAGTAAATGAACAAGCACTCAGAACGTGTACGGGAGCGTAGCGACAGCTGCTACCCTGATTTTGAGCCTCCTGATCCAAGGAAACAAGCTGGGCAAAAGACATAAGGACTCTGGGGAATACTGCCCAGAGCTAGGTTAGTAACAAGAATTTCTGGGACATGGATACACATAAATGGAAATATAAAAAGTAGAGAGAGAGGAGCTCAGTTGTGTCGAAGGAAGTCCCCAGCTGTCTAAACTATTACAGCATAACTAGGAGAGACAAGGTAAAGAAGGAGCCTGGTCAGGCTAGAACTCTCCCCAACCATCGGGCTGTAGCCCCGGCCTCCCTCTAGTTTTTTATTTATATTGATTATATGTAGATAGATCGACAACTGTGACGAAAGCAAGTGGGCCGGGTTGGCGGACGCTGCAACTTCTCACTCCCTAACAATATCCAATTCTATGCCCAACTATAAGTTTATCTGTAATGAGTTGGCCAATCTGCTTTAATTCACGTAGTTTGAAATGCAGTGTAAACTAAGTGATTAAGGTGATATAGTGAACTTCGGTAAGTTGTAAAGGCATTCACAGATTTGAACTTGCCATTCGTACCGCGGGGTGAAGTTAGTTTAAAATTGATATTTGTCAGTTTTTGCTGATTATTATTTTCGTTGTTTTTTAGGAAAGATGCGCCGTTTGTGATTTAATGACGTTTTATCGACCGTGGTAAAGTTAGTTTAATGTTTGACATTCATGGCTCCTTGTCAAGCCTTGATTTCCCCAAAGTGATTTTTTTAACTCAAAATCCCAAAAATGACAATGCAAGTGAAAAGCGCAAAGAACTAAATGTCTGTCCTACGCGCCGGTCACAATAGACGTACTTAGGGACTGTCTTAAAACTGCAATACCATCTATTTCAATCTCATACCTTTTTTTTGCTGTTCAACATAGAAATCTCCAAACCAATTCTATTATAGAGAGGAGAAACCATAACATTTCACACTTGTGAATAGTTAAAATAACAAATACAACATTTCAAACACTTACATACTTAGAAGCCATTAGCTCTGAATTTTGAGAGTCTCTTTGCCACTGGGATAGTGGCAATGACAAGTAGAGCTAGCTACATTACGCATAGAAATACCATGGCCCTCTTGCACCCGCACAATTGACTTTGTACACCGACGCATGAATCATTCCTATTTTGCACCTTGTTCCTATAACACACAGCGGACTTTTTCCCTCCACAGACTCACCGGTAATTAGGAACGAACTTGTGCTCTGGGGGGGGGGGGTAAAATAGAGAGGCGTGTTCTGCGCACACTTCCCTGGTGCCATTTGCAGTTTCAGAAAAATGTAGAGTGTGACACCTCGCATACATTTGCTTCTCTCATCTCAAGGACTTCACGTGCCCATTTTGGCAAACCATACATAAATACAAGGAAAATATGACCTTGTTTTACACAACATTCCATGAATCGTGGATGTTTTGATGACAAACTGAGAAATATTGAGGACTTAAAGAGATGTGATGTGAACTTTATGTTCCGATGCCTTCATCCAAAGCCCAGCAGCAGCACGGAGACGAGAGACAGTAGAGCTGCTTTGTCTATAGGGAGGTATCTGGTCTAATGTTAGACTACGTTGCAAAAATATCACCATACATTAATAACCTGTGTTTCAGTGAGAGCGAGCGCAAAACATCAGAAAGTATTTTTTTGTGACATTTCTTTATTTACATTTTGTCAAAATTGAAAAATCAAACGTCGGTCTCCTAGACTGTGAACCCTTCCTGGCGCGCACCCATGAGGCCTAGCAAATCCACCATTATAGTAGACGCCGCCATGGAACAAGCACGCCTGCTTTTAAGGGAATCGGAGACACTGCTCTGATTGGTTTTTGCACGTTACACCCAAAACACCTGTGGGTAATGTAGCTACTTCAGACCAACCCAATTTAGATTGGCGTTAGCGAAGAGTCATTCATCGCGGCAGTACATTAGCAACAGCCCCGAATCCCCCACAAAGCTACTTGCTTTGCCGTTTGATACTTGCATTAAAGATAGTTAAGTTTAGTTGGTTAATTGTTTAACTTTTTCTTCACAATGTATTGTAATAATTTTTGCCATGCCTTCAACTGAAAAAGGTTTCAGTTGCTGATGAATAAACACCTTACAATTTATTTTATTCCAAATTAAAAGTGATTTATATACCCACACCAAGATATAATATACCATACCAATATATACTGGAATATTTACTGTATTTCTCTCTTCATCTGAAATTAACTTGTTTTTTTATCAATTAATAATAATAATATAATAAGAATGTGACATTATCTTTGACACCAGCAGATGATTTATGTTTGAAATATTTTCTTTTTGAACTTTCCGTGCATTCATGGACATCTGAAAATTTTTCCCAGTGAAAGATTAGATTTTGCTAACAGAGTTCCCTGACATTCCTGACAACTGACGTTTGATGTAGGCAAATTTGGTTCACAGAAATATTTCATTGACATAACTGTTTATTGTGGACAAACGCCTCTGCCAAGAAATATACATAGACATAAAATGTTTCAAATTATTCATAAATAGGCATATGTATAAAAAAAAAACTTTCTTTCCTTTCTGGTTTCTTTGTCCTGCAGATACACCCAGCAACCACCTGTCAATGTGCTGTTTGTATGCTCGCATAAAAAAACAGCAGTAAATCTCTGTTATTGTGTAAGCCATTTGTAAAGGTTTTTATCACAACTTAAGGTTTGAGAGTTGTCTGAGAAATGTAGAGGTGATTTTGTTCTCTGTAAATTCACACTGAAAAAACCTATTGAAGTGATAACTCTAAATGTGCATTTTTTTTAACAGTTTTTATTGATTTTTCATAAACAATGTAGCATTTTCTACAGCACATAATGGACAAATATGTACAAACAATATATCTGTGTTATGCAAAATAACCACATAAAAGTACCCCACACCTCACCCACCCACCACCCATCCACCCAGTTTGTCCTATAGGTCCAGATCAAGAATAATTGTCCAAGTGACATAATAGTAAAGTAGGATATCTCAGTAAATGAGACAAGTGAAATGAATACGTAAGAGAAGAATAATAATGAATAAATAAAATAAATAAATAAATTAAAGTAAAGGGGGGGGGGGGGGGGGGGCTGCTGCAGACCTTCCTGATGTTTGCAGGGAGCCTTTAAGGGTGTATCTGATCTTTTCGAGCTTTGAGAAATACATAACATCTCTAATCCACCTTGTGAACTGGGGGAGCAAGTTCCTTCCAAGAGACAGGATGAGACGCCTGGCAATCAGGAGGTGAGATGCTGCAAGGGGGCGATTTTCAAGGGCTAATCCAAATAGGGCACTTACAGGGTTAGGATCGATGTTTCTTCGAACATCTTAGAGTAGGCGCCAAAAATGTTAGCCCAGAAGCATTAAGTTTGGGGCAAGACCAGAACATATTATATGGTCCGTGGTTGACTTTACAGCGAGGGCAGGAGGGGTCTATATTAGGGAAAATTTTCACACAGCCTTGTTTTGGTCAAGTGTACTCTTTAGAACTATTTTGGTTGTATCACCGCTATTTCCTAATCAGGATGGGATATTTTGGAAGAGGTAGAGGATTTTGGTAACACAACCATTTTAATAAGATTAATTCGGCCTGCAAGGACACGGGAGATTCATCCACCTGTCCATGTCTTTTTTCATCTCTCAGGGACGTGAAAATCTCAGTGAAAAGGGACAAAAGGTAGGAGTAATTTCTATTCCAAGATATTTAAGCCTGTTGACAATTCTAAAAGGAAATGTAATGCAGGGATTAAAGTGGCTGCCTGATTAAGAGAAACATCTCCGCTTTTTTCAAAGTTTATTTATAGCCGGAGTAACTTCCGAAATGAGCCAGAATCTTAAGAATGGAGGGAACAGAGCTAAGTGGGTCTGAGACGTCGTCTGCATATAGGGATACTTTGTGCGTGAGACCCCAACGCTGTATGCCCCTGAAGTCACGAGATTGTCTGAGGGCAATGGCCAGCGGTTCAATGGCAATGGCAAAAAGCAGAGGATAGACATTAGTGGGGTGAGCAGTTAGCCACTGTCTTACTGGGTCAGTAAGATCAGATAGCTAGGCAAGGTACTGGCTTGTTTTTTAAAGAAGGAACACTTCCCAAAATTTGCCTTGATCCCTCCTTTGCAGGTGGTTCAGCACCAAATCCAGATGACTTAGATGCTCTGTTACACTGGAGAAAACACAATGATGTCATGTAGATACAACAGTATTGACTGGCAGTGCTGTGCTCCAAACATCCTTTCCATAAAGCGCTGAATGTACCTGGTGCTTTACAGTCCAAACGGCATTCTGTAAACTCAAATAACCCAAAGGGTTTCCAAAGGCCGTCTTTTCCTTCTTTTTCCGCTACAGGTACCTGATTATAACTGCTGCCAAGTCCATGGTGGAGAACCATTTAACCATTTAACTCCATTTAACAGTGCATCCAGGACTCATTATTCGAGGAAGAGGAAAAGCGTCTCTCCGGGTCTTGCGGTTTAGCTCCGGTGTCCACACCACAGCTTATACTGCCATCTTTCTTCCTAACCAGACAATGGGGGAGGCGTAGGGGCTACTACTTTCTCCGGATCACCTGGGCCTCTAGCAACTGGCGTATGTGAGTTTTCACCGGAAATCAGAAGGGGGAATACGCCGATACCTCTGCCTTACCAGCGCTCATCCAGTAACGGATGTTTGTGTTCAATGAGATGGGTACAGCCAAGGTCACCCTCAAAAGAAGAGAAAACGGTCTCATATTATAACCCCTAAGTCAAGGTTCCTGACATGCTCCTGCATGCAACCCTCCCCCGGAATTGACTGTGGCTGTGACTTGTCACCCCCAACTCACTGACCCCCGTTGGTAAGCTCACACTCCTGCTTCTGTCAAACACTCTAATGGGCAACGAGAGGGAAGAGTGACTGCTGAGGTGCCTACGTTAACAATCGTACATGTGCTGTGCCCAAGTTACATGAACCAAAGCAGGGGACACTAACATCCCTTCCGGTAGGTGACTGTGTGTTGGTCATGCTCTGACAGGACTAAACAGAGGACCCAAAACAAGCGGAACAGTGGGCGACTATCACTTTCATAGTACCCCCGGAATGTGAACTGCTCTCCTACTGCTAACTCTAGCGAAACTCGTTTGAGGGCTAGGTCTCTGGGTCTCGTGTCGGGGTGACACAACTGAAGGCTCGCTGCCAAGGTGAGGGGGCATCTCAAACTGCTGAAAGGTCAAACAAATCAGGCCATATTGGTCACAAAGCTCCTCAAACACCCACGAATGATATTCATGCCTAGATACCAGGGACCTCATTGCTGTTGATTGCGTAGGGGGGTCCTTTACTACCAATACCCCTCGCTTTTGCATACTTTTGCCCAACACTTCAACATCTAACTCCACATAACCAAGGTATGGGATATCTTACCGTCTCAGCCTGTAACCGCAAACAATGGCAAGACGAAGTTGGTCCTGGAAGTTTTCTCAAAGAAGCTTTCCACCATGGGAGATACCATAGATGCTGTGTCAAGCAAACAAACACTCAACATCTACCCCGCCAATTTAATGTCACCTGTGGCAAGAGCAGCTAACCAATCTCCACTGTCCATCTACCTGGCTTTCACACTGCTGAGCTACTGAACCCCCCTCAATGTTTGGTTCTGCACATTGGAGGAGCTGTTTGCGTGGGATAGTGTAACGACAGCCGGAGGAGCGCGGACAAAGTTATAGACGGGGAAGGACCCTCTCATTTTTAAATCTCGGGCATAAATCCCTGTATTTTCTCCGCTGTCTGATCTGCTCCCTGTCTGATCTGCTCCCTGTAGTCAGACTAATGTTGCAGATAAAAAATTAAATATTGTTCAACAAAAAGATGGGTATCGTTTACAAAGGGAGTAGTTTAGTATTGCATCCACTAAATGGAAAGTTTGTCTTTTATCATTTGTAAGACAATTGTTTATCTTTTTGTATTGGTTTATAGCCTTTTCATTTTCTGTAATTCAGTTCAATTTCAATTCAATTTTATTTATAGTATCATCATAACAGAGTTATCTCGACACTTTACAGATATAGTAGTCTAGACACACTCCCGAATTTACAAGGACCCACAGTTCTAGTAGTTTCTCCAAGCAAAGCACAGTGCGACAATGGCGAGGAAAAACTCTCCTTTTACGCAGAAACCTCGGAAGACCCAGGCTCTTGGTGGTGGTGTCGACGCCCGGTTGGGGTTAGAATGAAGATGGCACAACAGTCACAAAAAAATAGTAGTTTGTAGCTGTTCTTTGTTGTAGTTCATGGCATAGCAGGGCACTGTGCAAGGCACAGCAGTATGTAGCAAGGCACAGCAGAGTGTAGTAAGATGAACAACATCGCAGAACGTGTAGCGGGAGCTTAGCGACAGCTGCTACCCTGATTTTGGAGCCTCCCTGATCCAAGGAAACAAGCTGGGCGAAAAAGAACATAAGGACTCTGGGGAATGACTGCCCAGAGCTAGTTTAGTAACAAGAATTTCTGGGACATGTACACATAATGGAAATATAAAAAGGTAGAGAGAGAGGAGCTCAGTGTGTCGAAGGAAGTCCCCAGCTGTCTAAAACTATTACAGCATAACTAGAGAGACAGGTAAAGAAGGAGCCTGGTCAGGCTAGAACCTCCCCACCGGATCGGGCTGTATCGCCCCTCCCTCTAGTTTTATTATATTATTGATTATATGATAGATAGATCTGACAACTGTGACGAGAAGCAAGTGGGCCGGTTGGGCGGACGCTGCAACTTCTCCCTCCCTAACAATATCCATTCTATGCCCTAACTATAAGTTTTATCTGTAATGAGTTGCCAATCTGCTTTAATTCACGTAGTTTGAATGCAGTGTAAACTGTGATTAGGTGATGATTAGTGAACTTCGGTAAGTTGTAAAGCATTCACAGATTTGAACTGCCATTCGGTACCCGCGTGGAAGTTAGTTAAAATTGGATTTTGTCAGTTTTTGCTGATTTAATTTTCGTTGTTTTTTAGGAAGATGCGCCGTTTGTGATTTATGACGTTTTATCGACCGTGGTAAAGTTAGTTTAATGTTTGACATTCATGGCTCCTTGTCAAAGCCTTGATTTCCCCCAAATGATTTTTTTAACTCAAATCCCCAAAATGACAATGCAAGTGAAAAGCGCAAAGAACTAATGTCTGTCCTACGCGCCGGTCACATAGACGTACTTAGGGACTGTCCTAAACTGCAATACCATCTATTTCAATCCTCAATACCTTTTTTTTGCTGTTCACATGAAATCTCAAACCATTCTATTATAGAGAGGGAGAACCATTAAACATTTCACACTTGTGAATAGTTAAAATAAATACAAATACACATTTCAAACCTTACATACTTAGACCATTAGCTCTGAATTTTGGAGTCTCTTGGGCCACTGGGATAGTGCAATGACAAGTAGAGCTAGCTACATTACGCATAGAAATACCATGGCCCATCTTGCACCCGGCACAATTGACTTTGTACACCGACGCATGAATTCTCATTTTGCACTTTTCCTATACCACCACAGCGGACTTTTTCCTCCACAGACTCACGGCGTAAATTAGAGACAACTTGTGCTCTGGGGGGGGGGGGTAAAATAGAGGAGGCGTGTTCTGGCGCACACGTTCCCTGGTGCCATTTGCAGTTTCAGAAAAATGTAGAGTGTGAACACCTCGCATACACTTGCTTCTCTCCATCTCAAGGACTTCACGTGCCCATTTTGGCAAACCATACATAAATACAGGAAAATATGACCTTGTTTTACCCAACATTCCATGAATCGTGGATGTGTTGATGACATACTGAGGAAATATTAGAGGACTTAAGAGATGTGATGTTGAACTTTATGTTCCATGCCACTTCATCCAAAGCCCAGCAGCGCACGGAGACGAGAGACAGTAGAGCTGCTTTGTCTATAGGGAGGTAATCTTGGTCTAATGTTAGACTACGTTGCAAAAATATCACCATACATTATACCTGTGTTTCAGTGAGAGCGAGCGCAAAACATCAGAAGTATGTTTTTTGTGACATTTCTTTATTTACTTTTTGTCAAAATTGAAAATCAAACGTCGGTCTCCTAACTGTGAACCCTTCCTGCGCGCACCCAGGGCCTAGCAAATCCACCATTATAGTAGGATTCCGCCATGGAACAGCACGCCTGCTTTTAAGGAATCTGAGACACTGCTCTGATTGGTTTATTGCACGTTACACCCAAAACCACCTGTGGTAATGTAGCTACTTCAGCCAACCCAATTTAGATTGGCGTAGCGCAAGAGCCATTATCGCGGCAGTACATTAGCAACAGCGCCCGAGATCCGCCCACAAAGCTCCTTGCATTTGCCGTTTGATACTTGCATTAAAGATAGTTAAGTTTAGTTGGTTAAGTGTTTAACTCTTTTCTTCACAATGTATTGTAAAATTTTTGCCATAGCCTTCATCTGAAAAAGGTTCATTTGCTGATGAATAAACACCTTACAATTTATTTTATTCCAAATTAAAAAGTGATTTATATACCCAACCAAGATATAATATACCATACCAATATATTGGAATATTTACTTATTTCTCTTTCATCTGAATTAACTTGTTTTTTTATCAATAATAATAAATATAAATAAGAAGGTGACATTATCTTGACACCAGCAGATGATTTTGTTTGAAATATTTTCTTTTGTAACTTTCCGTGCTTCATGGACATCTGAAAAACTTTTTCCCAGTGAAAGATTTGATTTGCTAACAAGTTCCCTGCATTCCTGACAACTGACGTTTGATGTAGGCAAATTTGGTTCACAGAAAATATTTCATTGACATAAACTGTTTATTGTGGACAAACGCCTCTGCCAAGAAATATACATAGACATAAAATGTTTCAAATTATTCATAATAGGCATATGATAAAAAAAAACTTTCTTTCCTTTCTGGTTTCTTGTCCTGCAGATAAACCACCAACCACCTGTCAATGTGCTGTTTGTATGCTCGCATAAAAAACAGCAGTAAATCTCTGTTATTGTGTAAGCCATTTGTAAAGGTTTTTATCACAACTTAAAGGTGTGAGAGGTTTTCTGAGAATGTAGGGTGATTTGTTCTCTGTAAATTCACAACTGAAAAAACCTATTGAAGTGATAACTTCTAAATGTGCATTTTTTTTAACAGTTTTTTATTGATTTTCATAACAATGTAGCATTTTCACAGCACAAATGGACCAATATGTACAAACAATATGGGCGTGTTTATGCAGAAATTAACCACATGAAAAGTACCCCACACCTCACCCACCCACCCATCCATCCCAGTTTGTCCTATAGGTCCAGATCAAGAATAATTGTCCAAGTGACATAATAGTAAAAGTAGGATATCTCAGTAAATGAGACAAGTGAAATGAAATACGTAAAGAAGAAAATAATAATGAATAAATAAAATAAATAATTAATTAAAGTAAAGGGGGGGGGGGGGGGGGTGCTGCCAGACCTTCCTGAATGTTTGCGGGAGCCTTTAAGGGTGTATCTGATCTTTTCGAGCTTTAGGAAAACTACATCTCTAATCCACCTTGTGAAGCTGGGGGAGCAAGTTCCTTCCAAGAGAGCAGGATGAGACGCCTGGCAATCAGGGAGGTGAATGCTGCAAGGGGGCGATTTTCAAGGCTAATCCAAATAGGGCACTTACAGGGTTAGGATCGTTTTCTCTGAAGCATCTTAGAGTAGGCGCCAAAAATGTTAGCCCAGAAAGCTTAAGTTTGGGGCAAGACCAGAACATATGTATATGGTCCCTGGTTGACCTTTACAGCGAGGGCATGAGGGGTCTATTTAGGGAAATTTTCACCACCTTGTTTTGGCAAGTGTACTCTTAGAACTATTTTGAGTTGTATCACGCTATTTCCTAATCAGGATGGGATATTTTGGAAGAGTAGAGGATTTTGGTAACACAACCATTTTAATAAGATTAATTCGGCCTGCTAAGGACAGCGGAGATTTCACCCTGTCCATGTCTTTTTTACATCTCTCAAACAGACGTGAAAATTCTCAGTGAAAAGGGACAAAAAGGTAGGGTAATTTCTATTCCAAGATATTAAAGCCTGTTGACAATTCTAAAAGGGAAATGAAATGCAGGGAAAAGTGGCTGCCTGATTAGAGGAAACATCTCGCTTTTTCAAAGTTTATTTTATAGCCGAGAGACTTCCGAAATGAGCCAGAATCTTAAGAATGGAGGAACAGAGCTAAGTGGGTCTGAGACTCGTCTGCATATGATACTTTGTGCGTGAGACCCCAACGCTGTATGCCCCTGAAGTCACGAGATTGTCTAGCAATGGCCAGCGGTTCAATGCATGGCAAAAAGCAGAGACAGACTGCAGCCTTGACGTGTGCCTCTGCCAAGAGGAACTGTTCCGATTGTAGTCGTTAGTGATTACTGTGGCGGTAGGGTGAGAGTAAGGAGTTTTATCCAGGAAATGAAGGAATCTTCAAATCCAA
>NW_022605591.1:198809-199049 GCF_008692095.1 Etheostoma spectabile | reverse complement strand
ATTTCTTTAAGGTTGCAAACAAATATTGCCACTCAACTCGGTCGAACGCTTTTTCAGCGTCAAGCGATAGAACCATTTCCGGGGAGCGGGATGGAGGGGAGTAAACAATGTTAAAAAGCCTCCTAAAATTTGAGCTAGAGTGTCTATTTAGGATGAAGCCTGTCTGGTCTGCTGCAATAATTTGTGGGATAACTTTCTTCAGTCTAGCTGCCAGAATCTTGGACAAAATCTTGTAATCCA
>NW_022605591.1:189463-198799 GCF_008692095.1 Etheostoma spectabile | reverse complement strand
AGAGATTGGGCGGTAGGAGGAGCACTCAAGTGGATTTTTACCTCCTTTTGGTAGAAGCGTTATTGCAGCTTGCCGGAGGGTTGGCGGGAGCTGTCCAGATTTTTATAAAATTTGGCCAAGTACCCGTCCAGACCAGGGGTCTTGTTGCATTTCAAGGAATTGACAGCTTTAAGAATCTCTGCCTTGGAACCGCGCACATCACCGTCACGTCCCTTTCCACTGTTCCAACAACCCGCCCCTCCTTTTTTTTTTAACTACCTTCTTTAACACCTTTAACTACCTTTTTCCAATTCCGATGTTTATGCTACAGTTGGAGCCCAGTACCCGAGAGATCGTAGCCCCACCCGCCTCACCCCTCATGAGTTCTGGAAGCCGTGAGGGTTAGGGTGGTGCCCTGCGTGGTCCTTGAGTTCTTCTGAAGATGGCATACCCTGTTTACAGGCCTCCTCCTGTGGGTGAAGGGAACCAGAGACTGGACTTTCCACTTGTGGATCACTACTGGTGCTGTTAGGTGTGAGCTTGACTGAGCAATGGTAGGTTGGTTCAGTACAGGTGTCTCCAGCAGTTTCCCTACTCTGTGGTCTCTCGATCTTCTTCTGACTCACGCTCTACAACGCTTACTGAAAGGGGATTCATTGGCCAATGCTGCGGTGTGTAGCGATGTAGATTGGTTTGAGCATTGTTTTGGTGCACTTGTCTAATTTGGTTGATTATGCAATGGTGCCATGGAATAGACTGTTCCACCGGGTTCAGGTACTGTTACCACTTTGAAGACTGTGGACCCCTAGGCATCCTGAATTTTATTCTAACCCTATGTTGTATGATCCCGCATGTAAGCCTGCTGGTCCATCTCCAGTGGTTCACTCAGTGTCAATTTTGTCATGTCTCTCCTTCCTCTCCTGCAGCCTCCAGACGATCTTTGGCACAGTCAAAAGCCACCTGCAGGCGTCGTTGATGTTCCACCACCAATCACACACCCTCCTGTTGTTTGTTGTGGTAGTTGCCCGAAGGAAGTCACAGGTAGTGGGGTTCCTGGCCAAACATAGAAGTGGGGTGACTCACAAGTCAACTGGTAGTAGTGGTGTTATAGTTGAACACAAGCTGGGAAAGGTGTTCTGGCCAGTGGATCTTTTGATTAGAAGGGAGTGTGCCCCGCAGGTGTGCAGTGTCCGTTTGAACTCTTGCACTGACCATTTCCCTGAGATGGTAGGGAGTAGTACGTTGTCTTCTGAATGCCATATAGTTCTCACAGCTGTTGGACTAGTGCACTTTCAAAATCCCATCCTGATCAGTGCAGACGGGCTGGAACTCCATAGCGACAGAACACTCTTGCACCAACACTCTGGCACGGAGATGCTCTCTGGTCTCTTTTTGGCACAGCCTGGTGAATTTGAGAAAACGTCGTCATTACCAACTCCTGTTCCCTGCCATCTCTGGATGGTTCCAATAAGGGGAAGTCATTGCTACAATCTGGTTCGGTCGTGCAGCAGTAGGTGACCCATAGGCGCCCGGATCTGGGTTGCGTGGACTTGCAATAGTGCACCGCTCACACCTTTGACACCATTGCTTTATCTCTTGGTCCATCCCTGGCCAATAGCATCTCGTGCCGAACCAGCTCAGTGGTCCGTTCTACCCCTTGATGGCCGTGGTTTTGAGATGCATCAGGATTTCCTCCTTAGCTCTTAAGTAACAGCAACTGGTGAATCACTTCCTCCATCGGGGCAAAACAGCCGCGGTGCAGGAGACCCTCTGCTTGTCCCACACACTCCACTGACGCATCAGTCCACGCACCTGTATACTCAGTTCCTCTCTCTCTGCCCGACTTGGCATCCTCTTCTCCTGCCAAATATGGATGAAGTACCAATTTTGATCTGCTTGCTGGAGTGCCTGCAGGTCAGCTGGGTGCGAGAAAGCAAAGCGATTACAGCAGACTGCACAGCATGATTAGCTTACCCTCTCTAGTGGCTGACTGCAAGGTCTGGTAGGCTGTCCCAGGCAGGGCTTGGTCCATGCTTTGATGTGCTGGTACCACGGTAGTCTTGACAGTGCATCTGCGTTCTTGTTAGTGCGGCCAGGACAATATCAAACACTGTAATCAAACCAGAGTTTAGCCACCCAGCGCCGCTCAGTAGCGCCCAACGTTGCAGTGTGGAGGTGGCTCAAGGATTATTGTCAGTCCAGACCACACATTTTGGCCCACAAATACTCCTTAACTGAATTCTCGCAGTTCTCAAACCGCCCCCTCCAGTGATGCACTTCGGCTTTTTCGTTTCCTGGTTGTTGCGAGTACAGCCACCAGACGAGCAGCCAACTTGAAAACCGCTGGTGATGACTGGCAAAACCTAAGAAGGATCGGAGCTCAGAGACATTAGTGGGGTGAGGCCAGTTAGCCACTGTATCTTACTTGGGTCTTAAGATCAGATAGCTAGGCCAGTACTGACTTTTGTTTTTAAAGAAGGAACACTTCCCAAAATTTGCCTTGAGTCCCTCCTGTTGCAGGTGTTCAGCACCAAATCCAGATGACTTAGATGCTCTGTTAACTGGAAGAAACACAATGATGTCATGTAGATACACAGTAGTGACTGAGTGCTGTGCTCCAACATCCTTTCCATAAAGCGCTGGAATGTACCTGGTGCGTTACAGTCCAAACCATTCGGTTAAACTCAAATAACCCAAGTGTCCAAAAGGCCGTCTTTTCCTTTTTTTTCCGCTACAGGTACCTGATTATAACTGCTGGCCAAGTCCATGGTGGAGAACCATTTAACCCTTTAACTCCATTTAACAGTGCATCCGAGGACTCATCTATTCGAGGAAGAGAAAAGCGTCTCTCGGGTCTTGCGGTTTAGCTGCCGTAGTCAACACACAGCCTATACTGCCATCTTTCTTCCTAACCGCACATGGGGGAGCTAGGGCTACTACTTTCTCGATCACCTGGGCCTCTAGCAACTGGCGTATGTGAGTTTTCACCGGAAATCAGAAGGGGGATACGCCGTAACCTCTGCCTTACCAGCGCACCATCCAGTAACGGATGTTTGTGTTCAATGGATGTGGTACAGCCAAGGTCACCCTCAAAAGAAAGAAAACTGTCTCATATTTATAACCCCTAAGTCAGGTTCCTGACATGCTCCTGCATGCAACCCTCCCCGCCTGAGAATTGACTGTGCTTGTGACTTGCTCAACCCCAATCTCACTGACCCCCGTTGGTAAGCTCACACTCCTGCTTCTGTCAAACACTCTAAGGGCAACGAGAGGGAAGAGTGCACTGCTGAGGTGCCTACGTTAACAATCGGTACATGTGCTGTGCCCCAAGTTACATGAACCAAAGCAGGGGACACTAACATCCCTTCCGGTAGTGACTGTGGGTGGTCAGTGGCTCGACAGGACTAACAAGAGGACCCAAAACAAGCGGAACAGGTGCGACTATCACTTCATAGTACCCCCTGGAATGTGAACTGCTCTCCTACTGCTAACTCTAGCGAACACCGTTTGAGGGCTAGGTCTCTGGGTCTCTGTCTGGTGACACAACTGAAGAGCTCGCTGCCAAGGTGAGGGGGCATCTCAACTGCTGAAAGGTCAAACAAATCGGGCCATATTGGTCACAAAGCTCCTCAAAACAACCACAAATGATATTCATGCCTGAACAGGGACCTCAGGTGCTGTTGATTGCGTGGGTCCTTTACTACCATACCCTCTGCTTTGCATACTTTGCCCAACACTTCAACATCTAACTCCACATACCAAGGTATGGGTATCTTACCCTTCTCAGCCTGTAACCGCAAACAATGGCAAGACTGAATTGTCCTGGAAGTTTTCTCTAAAGAAGCTTTCCACCATGGTAGATACCATAGATGCTGTGTCAGCAAACAAACACTCAACATCTCACCCCCAATTTAATGTCACCTGTGGGCAAGGAGCAGCTAACCAATCGCCACTGTCTCTCTACCTGGCTTTCAACTGCTGACTACTGACACCCCCCTAAATGTTTGGTTCTGCACATTGGAGGAGCTAGTTTGCTGGGAGATAGTGGTAACGACAGCCGAGAGCGCGACAAAGTTATTAGACTGGGAAGGACCCTCTCATTTTTAAATCTCGGGCATAAATCCCTGTATTTTCTCCGCTGTCTGATCTGCTCCCTGTCGATCTGCTCCCTGTAGTCAGACTTAATGTTGCGAATAAATTAAATATTGTCTCACAAAAATGATGGTATCGTTTACAAAGGGAGTAGTTTGTAGTAAGTTGCATCCACTAAATGGAATAGTTTGTCTTTTATCATTTGTAAGACAATTGTTTACTTGTTGTATTGGTTTATAGCCTTTTCATTTTCTGTAATTCAGTTCAATTTCAATTCAATTTTATTTATGTATCAATTCATAACAAGAGTTATCTCGAGACACTTTCAGATATAGTAGGTCTAGACCACACCCCAATTACAAGGACCCAACATTTCTAGTAGTTTCCTCCCAGAGCAGCAACAGTGCGACAATGGCGAAAAAACTTCCTTTCAGCAGAAACCTCGGACAGACCCAGGCTCTGGTAGGTGGTGTCTGACGGCCGGTTGGGGTTAGAATGAGAGTGGCAACAACAGTCACAAAAAATAGTAGTTTGTAGCTGTTCTTTGTTGTAGTTCATGGCATAGCAGGGCACTGTGCAAGGCACAGCAGTATGTAGCAGGCACAGCAGAGTGTAGTAGATGAACAAGGCATCGCAGAACGTGTAGCGGGAGCGTAGCGACAGCTGCTACCCTGATTTTGGAGCCTCCCTGATCAAGGAAACAAGCTGGGCGAAAAAGAACATAAGTACTCGGGAATGACTGCCCAGAGCTAGGTTAGTAACAAAATTTCTGGACTGGATACATATGGAAATATAAAAAGGTAAGGAGAGGAGCTCAGTGTGTCGAAGAAGTCCCCAGCTGTCTAAAACTATTACAGCATAACTAGGAGAGACAGGTAAAGAGGAGCCTGGTCAGCTAGAACTCTCCCCAACCGGATCGGGCTGTATCGCCCGCCTCCCTCTAGTTTTATTATTTATTGATTATATGATGAATAGATCTGACAACTGTGACAGAAGCAAGTGGGCCGGGTTGGGCGGACGCTGCAACTTCTCACTCCCTAACAATATCCATTCTATGCCCTAACATAAGTTTTATCTGTAATGATTTGGCAATCTGCTTTAATTCACGTAGTTTGAAATGCAGTGTAAACTAGTGATAAGGTGATATAGTGAACTTCGGTAAAGTTGTAAAGGCATTCACAGATTTGAACTTGCCATTCGGTACCGCGGTGAAGTTATTTTAAAATTGATATTTGTCAGTTTTTGCTGATTTAATTTCGTTGTTTTTTAGGAAATGCGCCGTTTGTGATTTAATGACGTTTTATCGACCGTGGTAAAGTTGGTTTAATGTTTGACATTCAGGCTCCTTGTCAAAGCCTTGATTCCCCCCCAAGTTTTTTTTTTAACTCAAAATCCCCAAAATGCAATGCAAGTGAAAAGCGCAAAGAACTAAATGTCTGTCCTACGCGCGGTCACAATAGACGTACTTAGGGACTGTCTTAAAACTGCAATACCATCTATTTCAATCCTCAATACCTTTTTTTTGCTGTTCAACATAGAAATCTCAAACCAATTCTATTATAGAGAGGAGAACCTTAAACATTTCACACTTGTGATAGTTAAATAAATACAAATAAAACATTTCAAACCTTACATACTTAGAAGCCATTAGCTCTGAATTTTGAGAGTCTCTTTGGCCACTGGGATAGTGGCAATGAAAGTAGAGCTAGCTACATTACGCATAGAAATACCATGGGCCCATCTTGCACCCGGCACAATTGACTTTGTACACCGACGCATGAATCATTCCTATTTTGCACCTTGTTCCTATAACACACAGCGGACTTTTTCCTCCACAGACTCCCGTCGGTAAATTAGAGAACAACTTGTGCTCTGGGGGGGGGGGGTAAAATAGAGGAGGCGTGTTCTGGCGCACACGTTCCCTGTGGCCATTTGCAGTTTCAGAAAAATGTAGTGTGACACACCCGCATACACTTTGCTTCTCTCATCTCAAGGACTTCACGTGCCCATTTTGGCAAACCATACATAAATAACAGGAAAATATGACCTTGTTTTACACAACATTTCCATGAATCGTGGATGTGTTGATGACATACTGAGGAAATATTAGGGACTTAAAGAGATGTGATGTGAACTTTATGTTCCTGCCACTTCATCCAAAAGCCCCAGCAGCCACGGAGACGAGAGACAGTAGAGCTGCTTTGTCTATAGGGAGGTAATCTTGGTCTAATGTTAGACTACGTTGCAAAAATATCACCATACATTAATAACCTTGTTTCAGTGAGAGCGAGCGCAAAATCAGAAGTATGTTTTTTGTGACATTTCTTTATTTACATTTTGTCAAAATTGAAAAATCAAACGTCGGTCTCCTAGACTGTGAACCCTTCCTGGCGCGCACCCTGAGGCCTAGCAAATCCACATTATAGTAGGATTCCGCCATGGAACAAGCACGCCTGCTTTAAGGGATCTGAGACCTGCTCTGATTGGTTTGCACGTTACACCCAAAACACCCTGTGGGTATGTACCTACTTCAGACCAACCCAATTTAGATTGGCTTTAAGCGCAAGAGTCATTCATCGCGGCAGTATTAGCAACAGCGCCCGAGATCCGCCCACAAGCTACTTGCATTTGCCGTTTGATACTTGCATTAAGATAGTTAATTTTAGTTGGTTAAGTGTTTAACTCTTTTCTTCACAATGTATTGTAATTTTTGCCATAGCCTTCATCTGAAAAAGGTTTCAGTTGCTGATGAATACACCTTACAATTTATTTATTCCAAATTAAAAAGTGATTTATATACCCAACCAAGATATAATATACCATACCAATATATACTAATATTTACTGTATTTCTCTCTTCAACTGAAATTAACTTGTTTTTTATCAATTAATAATAAATAATATAAATAAGAATGTGACATATCTTTGACACCAGCAGATGATTTATGTTTGAAATATTTCTTTTGTAACTTTCCGGCATTCATGGACATCTGAAAAACATTTTTCCCAGTGAAAGATTTAGATTTTGCTAACAGAGTTCCCTACATTCCTGACAACTGACGTTTGATGGCAAATTTGGTTCACAGAAAATATTTCTTTGACAATAAACTGTTTATTGTGGACAAACGCCTCTGCCAAGAAATATACATAGACATAAAATGTTTCAAATTATTCATAAATAGGCATAGTATAAAAAAAACTTTCTTTCCTTTCTGTTTTCTTGTCCTGCAGATACACCAGCAACCACCTGTCAATGTGCTGTTTTGTATGCTCGCAAAAAAAAACAGCAGTAAATCTCTGTTATGTGTAGCCATTTTAAGGTTTTTATCACAAACTTAAAGGTGTGAGAGGTTGTCTGAGAAATGTAAGAGGTGATTTGTTCTCTGTAAATTCACAACTGAAAAAACCTATTGAAGTGATAACTTCTAAATGTGCATTTTTTTTAACAGTTTTTTATTGATTTTCATAACACATGTAGCATTTTCTACAGCACTAATGGACCAAATAGTACAAACAATATATGGCTGTGTTATGCAGAAATTACCAACATGAAAGTACCCCACACCTCACCCACCCACCCATCCATCCCAGTTTGTCCTATAGGTCCAGATCAAGAATATTGCCAAGTGACATAATAGTAAAGTAGGATATCTCAGTAAATGAACAAGTGAAATGAATACGTAAGAAGAAATAAATAAATGAATAAATAAAAAATAATTAATTAAAGTAAAGGGGGGGGGGGGGGGGGGGGGCTGCTGCCAGACCTCCTGAATTTTTGCAGGGAGCCTTTAGGGTGTATCTGATCTTTTCGAGCTTTAGGAAATACATAACATCTCTATCCACCTTGTGAAGCTGGGGGAGCAAGTTCCTTCCAAGGAGCGGAGGAGACGCCTGGCAATCAGGAGGTGAATGTGCACGGGGGCGATTTTCAAGGGCTAATCCAAATAGGGCACTTACAGGTTAGGATCGATTTTTCTTCGAAGCATCTTAGAGTAGGCGCCAAAAATGTTAGCCCAGAAAGCATTAAGTTTGGGGCAAGACCAGAACATATGTAGGTCCGCTGGTTGACCTTTACAGCGGGGCATGAGGGGTCTATTTAGGGAAAATTTTCACCACCTTGTTTTGGTCAAGTGTACTCTTAGAACTATTTTGAGTTGTATCACGCTTTTCCTAATCAGGATGGGGATATTTTGGAAGAGTGAGGAATTTGGTAACACAACCATTTTAATAAGATTAATTCGGCCTCTAAGGACACGGGAGATTCACCACCTGTCCATGTCTTTTTTACATCTTTCAAACAGGACGTGAAAATTCTCAGTGAAAAGGGACAAAGGTAGGAGTAATTTCTATTCCAAGATATTTAAGCCCTTGTTGACAATTCTAAAAGGATGTAATGCAGGGATTAAGTGGCTGCCTGATAAAGAAACATCTCGCTTTTTCAAAGTTTATTTATAGCCGAGAGACTTCCGAAATGAGCCAGAATCTTAAGATGGAGGGAACAGAGCTAAGTGGGTCTGAGACGTCGTCGTGCATATAGGGATACTTTGTGCGTGAGACCCCAACGCTGTATGCCCCTGAGTCACGAGATTGTCTGAGGGCAATGGCCACGTTCAATGGCAATGGCAAAAAGCAGAGGAGACAGACGGCAGCCTTGACGTGTGCCTCTGCCAAGAGAGAACTGTTCCGATTGTAGTCCGTTAGTGATACTGTGGCTGTAGGGTGAGAGTAGAGGAGTTTTATCCAGGAAATAAGGAATCTTCAAATCCAAATTTCTTTAAGGTTGCAAACAAATTTGCCACTCAACTCGGTCAACGCTTTTTCAGCGTCAAGCGATAGAACCATTTCCGGGGAGCGGGATGGAGGGGAGTAACAATGTTAAAAAGCCTCCTAAAATTTGAGCTAGAGTTTCTATATGGATGAGCCTGTCTGGTCTGCTGCAATAATTTGGGGATAACTTTCTTCAGTCTAGCTGCCAGAATCTTGGACAAAATCTGTAATCCACATTTAGCAAGAGATTGGCGGTCGGAGGAGCACTCAAGTGGATTTTTACCTCCTTTTGGTAGAAGCGTTATTGCAGCTTGCCGGAGGGTTGCGGGAGCTGTCCAGATTTTTATAAAATTTGGCCAAGTACCCGTCCAGACCAGGGGTCTGTTGCATTTCAAGGAATTGACAGCTTTAGAATCTCTGCCTTGGAAATCCCACCTCCTAATAATATTTATGTTCAGCTTGACGAAGGAAAGTTGGTTCTCAAAGAAGTGATTGAGT
>NW_022605591.1:189352-189438 GCF_008692095.1 Etheostoma spectabile | reverse complement strand
GCTGTGAAAAGTTATCACCGTATTCAGAGCTGTATAATTTACTGTAGTATTGTTTGAAAATGTTGTTGATTTCCAGGACATCTGTC
>NW_022605591.1:189259-189342 GCF_008692095.1 Etheostoma spectabile | reverse complement strand
CTGTTTGACTATAAATCTCAGGAATATGATGATTGGGTTTGGCGAGCCTGTTGGGCTAGGAGCCTGCCAGCCTTATCACCTGA
>NW_022605591.1:177879-189249 GCF_008692095.1 Etheostoma spectabile | reverse complement strand
TTATATTGTGCTTTTGTGAGCAAATAAGAGGCCTTGTTTGTGGAGAGCAAGTCGTATTCTGTCTGTAGCCGTAGTCTCTCTTTAAAACGTGTTGGCGACGGAGGAGTGGTGGCTGTCAATCTCCGCAATGGCTCGCGAGATGTCATTGAGTTTTGAGTTTAATAATAATAATAATAATAATTTATTTGACAGGGACAGTGTACATTAATCAACATTGTCGATTGGGCATCTATTCTCTGCACAACTTGGATGAAGGTACCAATAGTTGGATCTGCTTGCTGGAGTGCCTGCAGGTCAGCTGGGTGCGAGAAAGCAAAGCGATTACAGCAGACTGCACAGCATGATAAGCTTACCCTCTCTAGTGGCTGACTGCAAGGTGGCTGGTAATGCTGTCCCAGCAGGGCTTGGTCCTGCTTTGAGTGCTGGTACCACGGGTAGTCTTGACAGTGCATCTGCGTTCTTGTTAGTTGCGTGCGCCAGGACAATATCAAACACTGTAATCAAAGCAGAGAGTTTAGCCACCCAGCGCCGCTCAGTAGCGCCCACCGTGCAGTGTGGAGGTGGCTCAAAGGATTATTGTCAGTCCAGACCACACATTTTGGCCCCCCAAATACTCCTTAAACTGAATTCTCGCAGTTCTCAAACCAGCGCCCCTCCAGTGATGCACTTCGGCATTTTCGTTTCCTGGTTGTTGCGAGTACAGCCACCAGCGATGCAGCCAACTGGAAAACCGCTGGTGATGACTGGCAAAACCTAAGAAGGATCGGAGCTCAGAGACATTAGTGGGGTGAGGCCAGTTAGCCACTGTAAGATCTTACTGGGTCAGTAAGATCAGATAGCTAGGCAAGGTACTGGACTTGTTTTTAAAGAAGGAACACTCCCAAAATTTGCCTTGAGTCCCTCCTGTTGCAGGTGGTTCAGCACCAATCCAGATGACTTAGATGCTCTGTTACTGGAAGAAACACAATGATGTCATGTAGATACAACAGTAGTGACTGGCAGTGCTGTGCTCCAACATCCTTTCCATAAAAGCGCTGAATGTACCTGGTGCGTTACGTCCAAACGGCATTCGGTAAACTCAAATACCCAAAGGGTGTCCAAAAGGCCGTCTTTTCCTTCTTTTTTCCGCTACAGGTACCTGATTATAACTGCTGGCCAAGTCCATGGGGAGACCATTTAACCATTAACTCCATTTAACAGTGCATCCAGGGACTCATCTATTCGAGGAAGAGGAAAAGCGTCTCTCGGGTCTTGCGGTTTAGCTGCGGTAGTCAACACAGCCGTATACTGCCATCTTTCTTCCTACCAGGACATGGGGGAGGCGTAGGGGCTACTACTTTCTCGGATCACCTGGGCCTCTAGCAACTGGCGTATGTGAGTTTTCACCGAAATCAGAAGGGGGAATACGCCGATACCTCTGCCTTACCAGCGCACATCCAGTAACGGATGTTGTGTTCATGAGATTGGTACACCAAGGTCACCCTCAAAAGAAGAGAAAACTGTCTCATATTTATAACCCCTAAGTCAAGGTTCCTGACATGCTCCTGCATGCAACCCTCCCGCCTGAGATTGACTGGGCTGTGACTTGCTCAACCCCATCTCACTGACCCCCGTTGGTAAGCTCACAACTCCTGCTTCTGTCAAACATCTAATGGGCAACGAGAGGGAAGAGTGACTGTGAGGTGCCTACGTTAACAATCGGTACTGTGCTGTGCCCCAAGTTACATGAACCAAAGCAGGGGACACTAACATCCCTTCCGGTAGGTTGACTGTTGGTGGTCAGTGGCTTGACAGGACTAAACAAGAGGACCCAAAACAAGCGGAACAGGTGGCGACTATCACTTCATAGTACCCCCTGGAATGTGAACTGCTCTCCTACTGCTAACTCTAGCGAAACTCGTTTGGGCTAGGTCTCTGGGTCTCGTCTGGTGACACAACTGAAGAGCTCGCTGCCAAGGTGAGGGGGCATCTAAACTGCTGAAAGGTCAAACAAATCAGGGCCATATTGGTCACAAAGCTCCTCAAAACAACCACGAATGATATTCATGCCAAGATACCAGGGACCTCAGGTGCTGTTGATTGCGTAGGGGGGTCCTTTACTACCAATACACCTCGCTTTTGCATACTTTTGCCCAACACTTCAACATCTAACTCCACATAACCAAGGTATGGGATATCTTACCCGTTCTCAGCCTGTAACCGCAAACAATGGCAAGACTGAAGTTGGTCCTGGAAGTTTTCTCTAAAGAAGCTTCCACCATGGTAGATACCATAGATGCTGTGTCAAGCAAACAACACTCCACATCTACACCGCCATTTAATGTCACCTGTGGGCAAGGAGCAGCTAACCAATCTGCCACTGTCTCATCTACCTGGCTTTCAACTGGCAGCTACTGAACCCCCCTCTAAATGTTTGGTTCTGCACATTGGAGGAGCTAGTTTGCTGGGGATAGTGGTAACGACAGCCGGAGAGCGCGGACAAAGTTATTAGACTGGGAAAGGACCCTCTCATTTTTAAAATTCGGGCATAAATCCCTGTATTTTCTCCGCTGTCTGATCTGCTCCCTGTCTGATCTGCTCCCTGTAGTCAGACTTAATGTTGCAGATAAAAAATTAAATATTGTTCAACAAAAATGATGGGTATCGTTTACAAAGGGAGTAGTTTGTGTAAGTTGCATCCACTAAATGGAATAGTTTGTCTTTTATCATTGTAAGACAATTGTTATCTTTTGTGTATTGGTTTATACCTTTTCATTTTCTGTAATTCAGTTCAATTTCAATTCAATTTTATTTATAGTATCAATTCATAACAAGAGTATCTCGAGACACTTTACAGATATAGTAGGTCTAGACCACACTCCGAATTTACAAGGACCCAACAGTTCTAGTAGTTTCCTCCAGAGCAAGCAACAGTGCGACAATGGCGAGGAAAAACTTCCTTTTACGCAGAAACCTCGGACAGACCCAGGCTCTTGGTAGGTGGTGCTGACGGGCCGGTTGGGGTTGAATGAAGAGTGGCAACAACAGTCACAAAAAAATAGTAGTGTAGCTGTTCTTTGTTGTAGTTCATGGCATAGCAGGGCACTGTGCAAGGCACAGCAGTGTAGAAGGCACAGCAGAGTGTAGTAGGAACAAGCATCGCGAACGTGTAGCGGAGCGTGCGACAGCTGCTACCCTGATTTTGGAGCCTCCCTGATCAAGGAAACAAGCTGGGCGAAAAAGAACATAAGGACTCTGAGGAATGACTGCCCAGAGCTAGGTTAGTAACAAGAATTTCGGGACATGGATACACATAAATGGAAATAAAAAAGGGAGGAGAGGACTCAGTGTGTCGAGGAAGTCCCCAGCTGTCTAAAACTATTACAGCATAACTAGAGAGACAAGGTAAGAGAGGAGCCTGGTCAGGCTAGAACTCTCCCCAACGGATCGGGCTGTATCGCCCGGCCTCCCTCTAGTTTATTATATTATTGATTATATGATATAGATCTGACAACTGTGACGAGAAGCAATGGGCCGGGTTGGGCGGACGCTGCAACTTCTCACTCCCTAACAATATCCAATTCTATGCCCTAACTAAAGTTTTTCTGTAATGAGTGGCCATCTGCTTTAATTCACGTAGTTTGAAATGCAGTGTAAACTAAGTGATTAGGTGATATGTGAATTCGGTAAAGTTGTAAAGGCATTCACAGATTTGAACTTGCCATTCGGTACCGCGGGTGAAGTAGTTTAAAATGTGATATTTGTCAGTTTTTGCTGATTTAATTTCGTTGTTTTTTAGGAAAGATGCGCGTTTGTGATTTAATGACGTTTATCGACCGTGGTAAAGTTAGTTTATGTTGACATTCAGGCTCCTTGTCAAAGCTTGATTTCCCCCAAGTGATTTTTTTAACTCAAAATCCCAAAATGACAATGCAAGTGAAAAGCGCAAAGAACTAAATGTCTGTCCTACGCGCCGGTCACAATAGACGTACTTAGGGACTGTCTAAACTGCAATACCATCTATTTCAATCCTCAATACTTTTTTTTGCTGTTCAACATAGAAATCTCAAACCAATTCTATTATAGAGAGGGAGAACCATTAACATTTCACACTTGTGAATAGTTAAAATAATACAAATACAACATTCAAACCTTACATACTTAGAAGCCATTAGCTCTGAATTTTGAGAGTCTCTTTGGGCCACTGGGATAGTGGCAATGACAGTAGAGCTAGCTACATTACGCATAGAAATACATGGGCCCATCTTGCACCCGGCACAATTGACTTTGTACACCGACGCATGAATCATTCCTATTTTGCACTTGTTCCTAAACACACAGCGGACTTTTTCCTCACGACTCACGCTACGGTAAATTAGAGAACGACTTGTGCTCTGGGGGGGGGGGGTAAAATAGAGGAGCGTGTTCTGGCGCACACGTTCCCTGGTGCCATTTGCAGTTCAGAAAAATGTAGAGTGTGAACCTCGCATACACTTTGCTTCTCTCATCTCAAGGACTTCACGTGCCCATTTTGGCAAACCATACATAAATACAGGAAAATATGACCTTGTTTTACACAACATTTCCATGAATCGTGGATGTGTTGATGACATAACTGAGGAAATATAGAGGACTTAAAGGATGTGATGTTGAACTTTATGTTCCTGCCACTTCATCCAAAGCCCAGAGCAGCACGGAGACGAGAGACAGTAGAGCTGCTTTGTCTATAGGGAGGTAATCTTGGTCTAATGTTAGACTACGTTGCAAAAATATCACCATACATAATAACCTGTGTTTCAGTGAGAGCGAGCGCAAACATCAGAAGTATGTTTTTTGTGACATTTCTTTATTTACATTTTGTCAAAATTGAAAATCAAACGGTCTCCTAGACTGTGAACCCTTCCTGGCGCGCACCCATGAGGCCTAGCAAATCCACCATTATAGTAGGATTCCGCCATGGAACAAGCACGCCTGCTTTTAAGGGAATCTGAGACACTGCTCTGATTGGTTTATTGACGTTACAACCCAAAACACACCTGTGGGTATGTAGCTACTCAGACCAAACCCAATTTAGATTGGCGTTAAGCGCAAGAGTCATTCATGCGGCAGTTTATTAGCAACAGCGCCCGAGATCCGCCCACAAAGCTACTGATTTGCCGTTTGATACTTGCATTAAGATAGTTAAGTTTAGTTGGTTAAGTGTTTAACTCTTTTCTTCACAATGTATGTATAATTTTTGCCATAGCCTTCAATCTGAAAAAGGTTTCAGTTGCTGATGAATAAACACCTTACAATTTATTTATTCCAAATTAAAAGTGATTTATAACCCAACCAAGATATATATACCATACCAATATATACTGAATATTTACTGTATTTCTCTCTTCAATCTGAAATAACTTGTTTTTTATCAATAAATAAATAATATAAATAAGAATGTGACATTATCTTTGACACCAGCAGATGATTATGTTTGAAATTTCTTTTGTAACTTTCCGTGCATTCATGGACATCTGAAAAAATTTTCCCAGTGAAAGATTTAGATTGCTAACAGAGTTCCCTGACATTCCTGACAACTGACGTTTGATGTAGGCAAATTCTTTAGTTCAAGAAAATATTTCATTGACAATAAATGTTTATTGTGGACAACGCCTCTGCCAGAAATATACATGACATAAAATGTTTCAAATTATTCAAAATAGGCATATGTATAAAAAAAAACTTTCTTTCCTTTCTGGTTTCTTGTCCTGCAGATAACACAGCAACCACCTGTCAATGTGTGTTTGTAGCTCGCATAAAAAACAGCAGTAAATCTCGTTATTGTGTAAGCCATTGTAAAGGTTTTATCACAAACTAAAGGTGTGGAGGTTGTCTGAGAAATGTAAGAGGTGATTTGTTCTCTGTAAATTCACAACTGAAAAAACCTATTGAAGTGATAACTTCTAAATGTGCATTTTTTTTAACAGTTTTTTATTGATTTTTCATAACATGTAGCATTTTCTACAGCACATAATGGACCAATATGTACAAACAATATATGGCTGTGTTATGCAGAATTAACCAACATGAAAAGTACCCCACACCTCACCACCCACCATCCATCCCAGTTTGCCTATAGGTCCAGATCAAGAAAATTGCAAGTGACAATAATAGTAAAAGTAGGATATCTCAGTAAATGAGACAAGTGAAATGAATACGTAAAGAAGAAAATAAATAAATGAATAATAAAATAAATAATTAATTAAAGTAAAGGGGGGGGGGGGGGGGGGGCTGCTGCCAGACCTTCCTGAATGTTTGCAGGGAGCCTTTAAAGGTGTATCTGATCTTTTCGAGCTTTAGGAAATACATAACTCTCTAATCCACTTGTGAGCTGGGGGGAGCAAGTTCCTTCCAAGAGAGCAGGATGAGACGCCTGGCAATCAGGGAGGTGAATGCTGCAAGGGGGCGATTTTCAAGGGCTAATCCAAATAGGGCACTTACAGGGTTAGGATCGATGTTTCTTCGAAGCATCTTAGAGTAGGCGCCAAAAATGTTAGCCCAGAAAGCATTAAGTTTGGGGCAAGACCAGAACATATGTATATGGTCCGCTGGTTGACCTTTACAGCGAGGGCATGAGGGGTCTATATTAGGGAAAATTTTCACCAGCCTTGTTTTGGTCAAGTGTACTCTTAGAACTATTTTGAGTTGTATCACGCTATTTCCTAATCAGAGGGGATATTTTGGAAGAGGTAGAGGAATTTTGGTAACACAACCATTTAATAAGATTAATTCGGCCTGCTAAGGACGAGGGAGATTATCCACCTGTCCATGTCTTTTTACATCTTCAACGGACGTGAAAATTTCAGTGAAAAGGGACAAAAGGAGGAGTAATTTCTATTCAAGATATTAAAGCCCTGGTTGACAATTCTAAAAGGGAAATGTAATGCAGGGATTAAAGTGGCTGCCTGATTAAGAGGAAACATCTCGCTTTTTCAAAGTTTATTTTATAGCCGAGAGACTTCCGAAATGAGCCAGAATCTTAAGAATGGAGGGAACAGAGCTAAGTGGGTCTGAGACGTCGTCTGCATATAGGGATACTTTGTGCGTGAGACCCCAACGCTGTATGCCCCTGAAGTCACGAGATTGTCTGAGGGCAATGGCCGGGTTCAATGGCAATGGAAAAAGCAGAGGAGACAGACTGCAGCCTTGACGTGTGCCTCTGCCAAGGAGAACTGTTCCGATTGTAGTCGTTAGTGATACTGTGGCTGTAGGGTGAGAGTAGAGGAGTTTTATCCAGGAAATGAAGGATCTCAAATCCAAATTTCTTTAAGGTTGCAAACAAATATGCCACTCAACTCGGTCGAACGCTTTTTCAGCGGTCAAGCGATAGAAACCATTTCCGGGGAGCGGGATGGAGGGGAGTAAACAATGTTAAAAAGCCTCCTAAAATTGAGCTAGAGTGTCTATTTAGGATGAGCCTGTCTGGTCTGCTGCAATAATTTGTGGATAACTTTCTTCAGTCTAGCTGCCAGAATCTTGGACAAATCTTGTAATCCACATTTAGCAGAGAGATTGGGCGGTAGGAGGAGCACTCAAGTGGATTTTCCTCCTTTTGGTAGAAGCGTTATTGCAGCTTGCCGGAGGGTTGGCGGGAGCTGTCCAGATTTTTATAAAATTTGGCCAAGTACCCGTCCAGACCAGGGGTCTTGTTGCATTTCAAGGAATTGACAGCTTTAAGAATCTCTGCCTTGGAAATCCCACCTCCTAATAATGATTTATGTTCAGCTTGAACAGAAGGAAAGTTAAGGTTATCAAAGAAGTGATTGAGCTGTGAAAAGTTATCACCGTATTCAGAGCTGTATAATTTACTGTAGTATTGTTTGAAAATGTTGTTGATTTCCAGGACATCTGTCACGCTTTCTCCTGTTTGACTATAAATCTCAGGAATATGATGATTGGGTTTGGCGAGCCTGTTGGGCTAGGAGCCTGCCAGCCTTATCACCTGATTCATAAACCTTATATTGTGCTTTTGTGAGCAAATAAGAGGCCTTGTTTGTGGAGAGCAAGTCGTATTCTGTCTGTAGCCGTAGTCTCTCTTTAAAACGTGTTGGCGACGGAGGAGTGGTGGCTGTCAATCTCCGCAATGGCTCGCGAGATGTCATTGAGTTTTGAGTTTATTAATAATAATAATAATAATTTATTTGACAGGGACAGTGTACATTAATCAACATTGCTGTAAATGCACCAGAATTAGCCAAAAGGCTATTTTTCATCCGTTGTCCCTGGACAGATCTTAAAATTGTCTCCCTAAAAAACAACAACAATAAGAAAATTACAGTCAACAATACAATAATAAAAAGTAGTAAAACAGATAAAACTCTTTACAACACGTTGATAATACAGTCTAAAATGTTAAACAGACATTAGGGAAAATAAAAAATAAATAAAAAAGATACTACACAATAGAGACACAGTTGCAGCACGGTTGGTAGAGTGAAAATAATTTTCTTATTAATGGCGACAGTCTGAGTGTTATGAACCAGCTTTTAGATGTTTTTTGAACAGAGTGTAAGTGGTGAGGTCTCTGATGTTCTGAGGGACAGAGTTCCACTCCGTGCTGCTGTGCTGAAAAGGCACTCTGACTAAATGCACTTCTCCGCAGAGGAACAACACAGTCTCCTGGGCCGACCCTCGTGTTACTCTCTGTGTCGGTTCCTAATGGTCACAAAAGACTGAGTGGAGGAGATGACAGAACGGGATTTTGTATAACAGACAGAGGTTTGAATACTTAATGACATTTCCCAACTTAAAAGTTTATGCTTTTGTAAAATGGCACAATGGGTGATATTAATGGTTTTTATCCAGAATTTGATTGTCTGTTGTAAAGTGACTCTAAGGATTTTAGTGTGTTTTGTTTGCCTGTGACCAGGTTGTTAGACAGTAGATGATGAGACAGAACCATACTATACATAAACATTTTCGCTGCCTGAAGTGACAAGTGATCTTATGAACCGGAAATTTGCAATATTAAATTTGACCCGATTGCACACCTTTTTTATCTGTGATTTAAAAGTTAGTTTAGAGTCATAAAATGCCTAGGTATTTGATTTGACACAGCTTTATATTTTTTCCCCAGTCACATAAATATCTGCCTGAATTTTCAATGTTTGATTTAGAAAAGTACATTGACACTGTTTTATTACATTAAGTTTAAGCAGGATGATTTAGCCAATCAGAGACATGTCCATAGACTGGTAAGTTTATCAGCCACTTGTTTTGTGTTTTTACCATGGGTATAAATAACTGTATCATCTGCATACATCTGAATATAGACGTCAGGACAAACTGAAGGAAGGTCGTTTATATAAAGTGAAAACAGCAGAGGCCCTAAAATAGAACCTTGAGGTACCCCTGTGCATATGGCAAGGGGCGGCGAGTGGTAATCACTAATCCTGACGGACTGTGAACGATTCGATAAATATGATTCTATCCATTTTAATGCATCTGAGGAAAAGTTAAATTGTCTTAGTTTGTTTAACAATATTTTATGGTTTACAGTGTCAAAGGCTTTTTTTAGATCGAGAAACACAGCTCCAACCACGCCACCTTTATCCAATAAATGTTTGATATTTTCTATAAAAAAACAATTAGCAGTTTCTGTGGAGTGTTGAATTCTGAAACCAAATTGCATTGAATGAAGGGAAAATTTAGTGGTATTCAAATGTGTTATTATTTGTTGGGAAATTAGTTTCTCTGCGACTTTTGACACAGTAGGTATGATGCTAATTGGTCTGTAATTGTCCACAGAAAATGGATCTCCATTTTTGAAAATTGGAATAACAGCGCTGATTCCACACACTTGGAAATACTGCCTCATAATGGAGAGATTGGTAATTTTGGTTACTGGAGTAACAATGTGGAACTGAGTTCTTGAGCATGCACATATCTATGCCAAATATGCTCTAGTTCTGGAAGCTTTTAGGTTCTTATTGTTTGTAAAACTTCGGATTCTGTGACTGTGCCCAGATTAAAAATTGGCTCTGAATTATTTATTGGAAACTATTTAGATTAAGAGGGAGGCTGTGGGCAATAGAGGATACGATTCAATAAAGAAAGTATTGAAGCATCTGCAACTTTGTTTGAGTTATTCGTAATTTGTCCATTTATCTTAATTTCTAAAAGTCGTTTACTTTTTGTATCCTGTCCTGCAAGTTTTTCAGTTGATTCCAATTCTTTTAGAATCCCCTTTCGCATTTTCATTATAGTCAAGAAAAATCTGCTTGGCTTGCTGTATCTTTAACAGTTTATTATCCTCAATGTTGTAAACAGATATTTAGCAGTAGCTGATGGTTTTAATTGCATTTTAAGCAAGATCCTCTCCTTCATTAGTTCGAGAATATCCGAGTTCATCCAGGGAAGTATGTTTATTGTATTTGTGTTTAATTTTACAGCTAAATCCTAATTGTTCTCCAATTTTTGCCACAAAAGATTCACAATCCACTTCACAATTTTTCCCCAACAAATTGATCCCAGTCAATCTGGTGGACGGCACTATTAATCCTTCCTGATTTTTTTTGGGGATTCCAACAAACTCACGCTCTCTAACAGAATAACCAAATCTCTTTTTAGAGAGCTTTCTGGCCACAAGGATTAAATTGTGATCAGAAACACCAGCACAAAATTGTAAGATTTAAATATTCTCTCAGGTCGGTTGGTAAATGCCAAATCAATCTGGGTGCTGCTTGTTCTGGTGATTCTTGTGGGGCCTTTGACTTTGGACTAGATCGTATTTGTCAGTTATTTTTTAAGCCTTTTTCCATGAGGTGTCCTCCCAGTTATGTGATATCCCCCAAAATAATGGTCTCTTTGTTTAAATTAGTTCCTTCAGTAATTTTCAAATTATCATAAAAGTGGCATCTGAAGAGGAGGGCGATATACCACAATGACTGCAAAGACATTTGTGGTGAAAGTACGACATTTAAACCAAGCACTCCAGTCAGATCATTCAGCCATTGAATTTCCTGACACTGAATATTGTTTTTTATGTTATTCATAACACCCCCACTTTTGCTCCTTCTCTGTCTCTCCTAGCAATTATAGCCAGGGAGTTTAGCGCTGAAGAGGGGGCACTTTTGTAGAGCCAGGTCTCAGATAGACAGAGATAATCCAGATTTGATTAAGTAACAGGTGATTACTTTGTGTTTTTGACATGAAGCTCTTATATTAAGTTTCTTGCTTCTTTGCCCGGAGGAGTATTCAATTATTTGCCCTCGAAGATAGGCCTTGAGGGTTTCCCACAACGTCGAGTGAGGATTTCTGGGTGAATGTTAGTTTCAATGAAAAGTTAATTTGAGAGAAATGTGCCAACAAATTTTTTCGTCAGCTATGAGGAGGGGGTGAAGTCTCCGTTAT
>NW_022605591.1:177709-177854 GCF_008692095.1 Etheostoma spectabile | reverse complement strand
TCCAGTTACGAGAGGGCCTAAGACAGTTGGGTAGAGATATGTGAAATGAGACAGCACCGTGATCTGAGATTACGATGCTGTGATATGTGCAACAGCTAACATTACCTAGTCTATTGTCTAGGAGAAAATAGTCGATGCGGGTGTA
>NW_022605591.1:177590-177699 GCF_008692095.1 Etheostoma spectabile | reverse complement strand
ACACTGGAGAAAAAGGAGAACACTTTTTGATTTTTAAATCTGAATCTCCAAATGTCCGACATACCATTGTAAATGTACATTTTTTACACAATAGGTCACTAAAGATGAG
>NW_022605591.1:140911-177580 GCF_008692095.1 Etheostoma spectabile | reverse complement strand
TTTGCTAAAGACAACCTAAAAGCTAAAAGCTGTGAAATTGCTGAGGAGATGTCTGAGACATGATACAGCTGTTTTGATGTCAATATATTCCAAATGACAAATCTATTAAAATGATAACCGTTAACACAATCGGCCACTGATGAGGATGCTAAGGGATTTGCTAAAGATGTTTTCACAAACTAACAGCTGTGAAAGTTGTAAGAGGATGTCTGAGACAGATTACAGGTGGTTTGATATCAATATATTGGATGGCATCATCCTGGCCTCCAGCACCACTGTGAAGAATCTTGGAGTCATCTTTGATCAGGACATGTCCTTTAATTCCCACTTAAAGCAAATTTCAAGGATCGCCTTTTTTCACCTACGTAATATTGCAAAATCGGAATATCCTGTCTAAAAATGATGCAGAAAAACTAGTCCATGCATTTGTTACTTCAAGGTTGGATTACTGCAATTCTTTTTATCAGTGCTGCTCGGAAAAGTCCATAAAGACTCTTCAGCTGATCCAGAATGCTGCGGCCGGTGTTCTGACGGATCCAGGAAAAGAGATCACGTTCTCTCTGTTTAGCTTCTCTGCATTGGCTTCCTGTAAAATTTAGAATAGAATTTAAAATCCTCTTTCTCACCTACAAAGCTCTTCATGGTCAGGCTCCATCTTATCTTAAAGAGCTCATAGTACCTTACAACCCTGCGAGAGCACTACGCTCCCGAATGCAGGTTACTGTGGTCCTAAGTTTCTAAAGTAAACGGAGCCAGAGCGTTCAGCTATCAGGCTCCCTCCTGTGGAACCAGGTTCCAGTTTGGGTCCGGGAGGCAGACACGTCTCCACATTTAAGAGTAGGCTTAGACTTTCCTTTTTGATAAAGTTTATAGTTAGGGCATAGAATCGAATATTGTTAGGAGTAGTAGTTAGTCACATAGTTTCAGATTTATCTATCATATAATCAAGACTATAATAAAACTAAAGGGAGACTTGGCATACAGCCCGATCCGGTTGGGGAGAGTTCTATCCCGACGCTGGAGCTCTCTTTACCTTGTCTCCTTGGTTTTGCTGTAATATAGTTTAGAGACAGCTGGGGACTTATTTGATACACTAGTTAGGGCATAGAATAAATTGTTAGGGAGTAGTAGTTGTCACATAGTTTTCAGATTTATCTATCAATATCAAGAATATAATAAACTAAAGGGAGACTTGGCATACAGCCCGATCCGGTTGGGGAGAGTTCTATCCCGACCGGGCTGGAGCTCTCTTTACCTTGTCTCTCTTGGTTTGTTGTAAAATAGTTTTAGACAGCGGGGGACTTATTTTGATACACTGAGCTCCTCTCTCTATCTTTCCATCTTTTCATTTTGTATCCATGTCCCAGAAATGCTTGTTACCACCTAGCTCTGGGAGTCATCCCCGGAGTCCTTATGTTCTTTTTTCCCCAGCATGTTCCCTTGGATCAGAGAGGCTCCAAAATCATGGTAGCAGCTGTCGCCTTGGTCCCGCTCCATGTTCTGATGCCATGTTCAACTGCTACACTGCTGCCCTGCTAGGTCCTGCTACGTCCTGCTACGTCCTGCTGTGCCTTGTAATGCCGCACAGCGTCCTGCTATGCCATGACTATTACAAAGAACTGCTACAAACTACTAATTTTTTCTATTTTTGCTATTGCCACTCTTCATTCTAACCCCAACCGGCCCGTCAGACAGCGCCTACCAAGAGCCTGGGTCTGTCCGAGGTTTCTGCCTAAAAGGAAGTTTTTCCTCCCTGTCGCACTGTCTTGCTCTGGGAGGAGACTACTAGAACTGTTGGGTCCTTGTAAATTCTGGAGTGTGGTCTATCTGTATAGTGTTCCTTGTTATGAATTGATACTATAAATAAAATTGAATTGAAATTGAATTGAATTGAATATTCAGAAATGAGAAACCCATTAAAATGATAACCTGTATGTATTTAATAGCCAACATATTAGGGATGTTGATAAGGTATTTTTAAAGTATTATTTTCACAAACTTACAGCGGGATAGTTGTGAGAAGATGTTTGAAACATATTACAGGTGGTTTGAGGTCAATATATTCAGAAATGAGAAACATGTTGAAACTACCATTTTTGTTGGTAACTATAACTTTATTTCTTAATCATTATTATTATTATTATAATTATAATAATAATAATAATTATTATTATTATTAAGTGTGAAATGTTTAATGGCTCTCACTCTCTATAATAAAAGTCGTTTGAGATTTCTATGTTGAACAGCAAAAAAAGGTATAAAAGATTGAAATAGCTGGTATTGCAGTTTTAAGACGGTCCCTAAGTACGTTTGTGACCGTCGGAGTCGGATTCAGGTCTTTGCGCTCTTAACTGCATCGTCACTTTTATTGATTTGGAGTTCAAAATAACCGTGAAACGTCTGTCTTAATTTGGTCTCCAACATACCCTGAAACTGGGGGAAATCGAGGCTTTAACAAGGAGCCATGAATGTCAAACATTAAACTAACTTCAACTGCGGTCGATAACCGCGAGCAAAACGTCATTAAATCACAAACGGGGCATCTTTCCCTAAGAAACAACGGAAATTAACGAAAGTTCGAATCTGTGAAGACTAGGCCTACCTATACTTTTACAAAGTATGTTCTGAGTTGTGTGCATCGTTTTTCCCTCTTGCAAATTGTTAGTTTGCATAGCCTTCATCCGTTTCATGCAAACACCTGCTGGTTCGTTCTACAGAGGTTTTGACAGTACTTTTGGGGTATATACTGGATGTTTGTGAGAAAAGGGGACAGGTTTTCCAGAGAAAGCGAAACTGTGGAGCAACTATAGACTGGTGGGTGCGGCTCCCATTCATGTGTAACTAGGTATTTCTTCACTCATTTGCAGCGTGGAGCGCTGAATGACCCGAACTTCCTTCTGAGTTTCCACAGCTTACAGAACAGAGAAAAGGTAAGAAATAAGTTTTTGTATAAGCCTAAATTGGACAATTACAAGTCTGTTGTCGATGCTGAGCCTGTAGTGAGCTTAACAACGTCTAATTTTGTTTACTTTATTTCAGTTAGAGACATATTTCTTTTATTTGAGCTAATTCGCTTGGTAGTTGCAGTGATAAAAACAGATAAACACTTGTAACGTTAACGATACCTAAAAATAGAAAGAACAAGATGCTGGAGAAAATTTGTCATAGCCCACGATGGCTAGCTTGCACGACCACATTCATTTTTAATAAAATGAACATTTAAATCGTGTTTTATGTTAAATTCCATATGCATAGGATACCATTTGTGGTGGCCTATCAGATACAATTTATAGAGCCGAGGATGTGTGGGAAGCGCTGATCCCCGTGGGGGACCATGTGCCCTCATGGCTGATCGTAACTTGCAAGTAGAAGAAAAAAGATGATCCCGGAAGGTCATACTCAACCTGTAAATCAGTAAAGGCTCTTAAGCCATGGTCACAATACAGTCTTTTAAAACATAAACTCCCCTGTTCTTCCAGTGTGGAAATGTAAAAGGTATATTGCCCTTAAGAAATTGTTGAAAATTGGGGAGTGATTGTGCCACATTACAGTATGGAAAGTTTTGAGTAGAAATTTAGTTATAGGGCCTAAATGTAATTTACATTTCAATTGTATGTCAGAATATAATATAATTGAATGCCTTTATTGTCACTATACACATGTACAATGAGGTCAAAAGCAACATCTTTTCCAGTGCCAACGAAGACGTTAATAATAGTATAGCTTGTTCTGATGCACCTGTAACTTCTCTCTGAGGGCAAGAGGTGAAACAGATTAAAGCCAGGTTGGAAGCTGTCCTTGGAGATGTTTTTTGTACTGCTGAGGCAGCCTTGATTAACATCAAGGAGGGAAGAAAGCTTCTCCCTGTCTGCCACGGTGCAGCTGCCTACCATACTGTGATCCAGTATCAATGTATAATTGATACTGCTCTTGCTCCCTCAAATGTTACAAGTCTCAATTTAAAAAAGGAACATTTATTGAATTTTTGAAAACAATATTAACAAATAGTAAAAACATGTGAGGTAGAACAAGTAAAAAAAGAGAAAATAAAATAATTATTTAAGCATAAATAAAAAAAATTACACTACTGCACACAGTTGCAACAAGCAAGCAGCGTGATAAAGTGCACACTGTAGTAAACTTAATTTTGAAAGTAACCAACTATTTACAACCTAAAAATATCCATTTGAATAAATTGCTTGATTTGTAACTTGATTTGACTACTTCTACATAAATAAAATGAGCATGTCTAAGGCTAATATGCCGCCTAATATAAAAAGACAACAAAGTAGTAGGTCTTAACGCAAATGTAAAAGAAGCTGGTATTTATCAATCCACAGAACATAAATCAGCAGAGGAAAATGCACATTACACAACAAATTATTGTTAACAAGTTTCTGTTCTAAACTGCATCAACGTTAAAATAAATATTCAACCACGTGTAAAACATATCTCTCAAAGTTTTAAAAGCTCTCCTTCAGTTGGTGCAGCACTCTCATATATCGCTGGGATGCGTGTATCCCACTGAGTGAGACAGACAGACAGACACACACACACACACACACACATATGAAACATATCTCTCATCATTAAAGCTCTTCTTCAAAAAGCATCTTTTTCAAAGATGTTTTGAAAGTTTAAAAACTTTCAGTTGTCTTGAAGAGCAGGCTTCCAGTACTCTTTTATTAAGGGAGGGGCAATGTATGGTCTGCACGTAAACTGCAGCGTCTCTCTTGTGTGGACGCCTGTGTAATGCCAGGAAAATCGATGAATATCGGCCCGATGTATCGGCTGGCCAATAAATAGGTCGAGTTGAGTTGAGTGGTGGCAGGGCTGGAGTGGTGCAGGAATTGGATAGGGGTGGATTATATATTATATATGAAAGTTTTGTACTGCAGTAGATAGCAAAGAACAGAATATATCAATGGTGAAGTACCTGAAACTCTTGACTATTGGTATATAGGAGGGCAGGGGAGTTTGAGAAGTAACAAAATTTAAATGCACACTCGGCAGTTTCTGTTAGATTACTACATTACTGTATAATGCATTTTCATTCAGGTATAGGCTTAAAAACACTGGATGCGGAAAAGTATAAGGACAACAGGATACTGGGGTGGGCAATTTAGATAATATTCTCTATCTAGGTTTATTTTAAATCACTTGAGAAATACTAAACTAATGTCCTTTTGGCTTTCCTGTTCGTTTAAAGGTTATTAGTATGGTTAAGCCAGGGGTGGCCACTAGAGTTGTGCAATTAATCAAAAACATCACAAAAAGTAATTGAGAAAAACTATAATTTTGCACATTATGTTTGCAAAGAAGAAAAACAAATTAACAGTTCAAGATGTTTTCACTGTTGATTTGTTTAACTGTTTCACTGTTCAGTTCAATAATTATGTCTTTCCAAAATTCAATGAGTATTTGGGTAAAATAATCATGATTTCAATATTGACCAAAATAATTGTGATTATGATTCTTTCCATATTTGAGCAGCCCTATTGTCCACATACTTTTAGGCAAATAGAGATTTGAAATAAATGACCATTTTGTGCCTATTTTGCCCAGATAACTGTGTGATAGGTTCAAATCAGTCTGTGACCTTTTTCCTGGCTTAACCGAACCATAGACAATACAGCAATCCTTGTGAATGGAGCAGTCCACTGTGAACCTTCCCAGTTTCTCCATTTCTGTCTTGTATCCTCCAGGCATGGCCGTCCACCAACAGCCAACCCATGTGGTGTCAGTGATGACCACTACTACCCAAGGCCCTGGGACGTGGAGCACCGGCCTCTGCGATTGCTGCAGTGATATGGGCACCTGTAAGTTAACCCAGCAAACCCTTAATTATGTTTCTCACCAATTTCTGTCATTCATTACAACTATTTCAAAAGCTGAGGCTCAGAGTACCTACATGATCTTGGAAACATTAAACAACAATGTTAAAGATGGTGGAAAACCATAAGGTCTAATTTATTAGTGGTACAAATATTAACTACTACATTTCAAACCTACAATCATCATTTGCAACAATTTCAAACACAGTCTCTGTGAACATTGAGTCGGTAAAAATATTTATGCACAGTGTTCTCTTATTGACTGCTAATAGTCTTCTAAAAGAAGCTAAAATGAAACAGCAGTCAAAGACGAGAGCAAGCACAGTGGTCTTTATGGAAAGATGCAAATGCAACCTTATCTGTCAGAGTATCATGTATCAGGAAACTCATGCCACAGATTTTGAGGTTTCTGTTTACCAGAGATGAATAGTACTCTAAATACCCAGTAAATCAACAGTTTATATAATGCAACATTGGTAAAGTTCATCTTTAAGTCAGGTTCACTGGGTTGGTCGTAGTATTCTCAGAAATATCACAACATTCAGCACAACTGTGCCCAAGGACACCCAAATTAAGTGTGAGATATATCCTTATTGTTATGCTTTAAAAAAAGACAGAGCAGAGCCGGCTATTGCTATAGGTAACCTAGGCGATTGCCTAGGGCGTCAAATGTGTTGGGTTGGCCAATGGCCATCTTTATGCAAATTAATCTGTTGAACGTGACACAACTATCCAGTAGAAGTAGACAAAAATCTTTCAAACTAATCTTTGTTGATCAACTCCATGGCCCATTTCTTGCTTAAAATGTTTTCAGAAACATGTTTCAGTGATCTGTTTTTGTAAAATATGACATCCTATTCCGTCTGAGCCGCCATGACAGTGGTGTGAAATTCTCGAGCAGCCTGACCCACGTGACATGTTCGTCCAATCAGCTGCAAGTCAAGGGCGTGGAGCATCAACCATGGATGTATAACGTCACAACGCCACACTTCTGTCGTGTCGCTGTTAGTTTGACTTTCCTGTGACGCGACGTTTCCAGTCTACGGGTTAGACTCAAACACACGGAGCTCTGAAGCAGATCTATGCATCGCTTAGTGTCTACTCTCGCTGTAAAAATAGATACTAGCAGCGGTACAGACCCCCAGGGGGCGCAAAAGTCAATCTCGCCTAGGGCAACCAAAGGGCTAGAGCCGTTTATACATACTTCTTTTTTCTCTTCTGCCCTCAAGGTTGCTGTGGTCTTTGGTGTTTCCCCTGCATGCAGTGTCAGACAGCCGCTGACCATGGCTGGTGCTGCTGTATGCCACTACTGGACGTCTGTTGTGTGGTGTCATGCCTACTCCGCTCGTCCATTAGAGAGCGCCATGGCATTCCTGTAAGGCTGGCTTAAAGCTGTTTCATGCTACTTGCGTTCAGTGCGGCCGCCGCTGTGCGGACGGCAATATGACGTAAATGCAGCCTGACCAAGCTGCGCTCCTCCAAGATTTTGTAACAATGCGGATGCAGTCGCACAGACTGCGTTGAAATGATTGGCCACAGTATGATCAGTATGAAATCAGTTTGAAAGCCCATATGGTTAATGCTGTCCACAGCACGCCGTCTGCAGCATGCCGTCCGCAGTGCGCCTGAAACATATTATACATTGTATAAAGGGGGTACATGTGGGGAGTGGGTGCAAGCTTAGTGTTGGCTTGGGCTTGGTAAAAAAAACCTTTTTCTAATAAATTATGATTATCAGGTGAATGATCCAATATTGTTTCTTTAATAGTAATGGAACACCCCCTGAAAATCTTGCTTACCTTACTTTGCTGCTGTGACATACAGCTGTACTCCGGGACATCCTGTTTGGTGTGGTTATAGGTCCAACTCTGCCCTCTGACCACACCCATCATTGGAGGCAGCAGTACTATGCTACTAAGTTACTCTTTAAAGTCCTAAGTTTAATCTTTGTATCTGTACCTTTTCTCAGCAAATGTGTGTACATTCGCACTAAAAAGGTTATTTAAATTATAACTGTTACGTTAGCTACCATGTTTCATGACAGGACGGTTGTGGCTCATGATGGCTAGCTGGCTTTAGTGAGAGGGATAGATTGAAAAATGACTCGACTTGAGTTTTTGTTTGTTCATGAGTTCTTGAGGTTTAGTTACAGATTTATCCATCCTTTCTTCCATACCAGTTAATACAGTAAATACATGGAGAGATTGAGTGTTCTTACTCTAAGAAACATGGCAAAGAGTATGGTAGATTAATAGCTGTATTTGATTTACAATGCAACATAACGTACATAAACAGAAACAAGAAACTTCCTCACAACATCCTGTAACAAAAGCTGAAGTTGTGGTTTAAATGTGCACATAGTGAGAGTGCAGCTGTGAGATGCAACACTTCCTCCATTTGGCTGTGAGTTACATACTGGTGTGGGGCCCAGAGGCTCATTGCAGCACACTAAAAAATAAGAATGAGATTATCCCATACATGTTATACTTTTAATCTGAGCTCTGGGAACCAACGTGAGAGACTTTGAGTAACATTATCTTCTCAACAATTTAGAAATGTTCTCAGGGTTGTCACAGTGTAGTACATATAATAGACAATACATAACTAAGAATTTGCACTGAATGCTAAATGGGAAGGAGAGAGAGATAATTAGAGTACCATTCCCTGAGGTTTCATTCATCATTCATCAGTATCATCAAATATATTTTACAATGGACAGATGCAGACTTTTGTTGTGAAGGACAATATTTGCAGAGTGGGATGCAAGGGCCACTTCTTTTTATGAGCAATTGTATAGTGTACACAAAACATGTGCATTCAGGACATTTAAACATTGATAAAGCTGCGCAAACTATAAAGTATTCATAGTTTTAATAAAGAACAAATGTGGTTCTATCCAACTGTTTATAGCCTTGCCCTGGGGCCCTCTCATCCATTATAAAATCTTGGTTAGCAGCAGATTCTTTGCAATGTGATATCATTGTCACATCGCAACTAGATGTGCAATTACACTATGAGCTCAAAATTTGGTTTGTTCAAAACTCTTGATTCAGTACATTTAACAAAATTTGACCGGATTAATTATGTGAATAGAATTGCTTATGTATTCTGTTCTAGGCAGAAAATGTGTTTTTAATAGTTTTCATGTAAAGTTCAGTGTAAAATTAAAATAATTCCTGTTCTGGTTCACTTGTCATGGCTCATTAACCTTGTTTCCATTTTCAGCCAAAAAAGCGGTGTTCACTGCCTGGCCAGCACCAAACAGCAGACAGACATAGTTGGCAAGTGAACATAGTGAAGCATGGTGTTTCTGCCACTTCCAATTCAAAAAATTAGATTAATACTTCTTTAAATCAACTCGACTACAGCCAAACTACTTCAAATCTTTACTGTCAGTAACTATTCTGCTATATTAAAGCAAAATATTCTGACTGTTTTAAATAGGGTTAGTAATTATTCTTAGTAGATAAGTCTCTATAAAAGCGAAATTATGTCATCATTTCACCAACTGTTGGATTCATCCCCCCTCTCTCTCTCTCTCTCTCTCTCTCTCTCTTTCTTCTTTTTCCTTCTGCAGGGCTCATGCTGTGACGACTGCTGCAAGTTGTACTGGTGTTACCCTTGTGTTTGGTGCCAGATGAATCGTGAGCTGAAGATCAGGGGCAACTATCCAGGCAACAGTGCTGTGGTCACCACACAGGTCATCAGGGGATAGCGCTGAGGATAGGCATAAGGCATGTTTGCTGACCATTATCCTTAATGTCATAGTGCAAAATGCCTACAACTCCAACTGTGTACTTTTGCAAAACAACATGACATCTGCACCAAGTTTTAGCAGTTAGCACTGAGCACCTTCACATTGTGAAGTAGTGATGTGTCATTTGTATTGCCTACAGTAGATTTAGCTTCTTCTTTTTTTTTAGAATAAACTTTGGTGTTCAAAGCCTGAGAATCGTTGTTATAGCCAGGCGTTTAGAGTTTAATGTTAGCATTTTAATATTCTGATACTGTAGGATGTTTGGCCAATAAAATATTTTTTATTTCAGTTAACCAGCTCCATCTAGCATCTTTACCACAACAAAATTCCATTATTATTATCATGATTATTAGTATTATTGTGTCAACAGGCTAAAACTCCAGTATGAAGTCTTCTTACTGAAGTGAGACACCCTCACTTCTCTCTTTTTTCATGATGTGGAAGTTGGCTAAACTTTTGCAGATACCGTACATAGAAAGTGAGATTGTAGCTGTCGGTTACTGAGTCATTTCCTGGTTAGACTCCTATCAATCATACCACATAATCACAAATTTTGATTTGATATATGAGATATTTGATCAAAAATATGTTTGTCAGTGATGGTGTACTATATTCATACATCACTGATAATTAGGTGTGATGATCCATAGTTGTTGCATGATTAAATATTCAATTCAATTATTTAATTACCACAACTGCTTTTGAGCCAAACATAATAAAAGGTAAACGTATCAGTTAAAGAGTAATGCATTGGCACAACACCAGAAAAACCCACATAGAAAGGGGCAGTTATACAGTAGTAATTTAAAAACCAACATGGTAAAACTCTTGAAATTCAATGTGTAGATATTTTGAAAACTTCTGTTTTACAGTAGTTTAAATGGCAAAAAGAATGTACCTGATATGTAAGTTTTTAAAATAATTGAGACACTCTTAAGTTCTAAAGCCAGTAGTTAAAATACAAAATGATTTAATATTTTGAGGGTGAACAGTCTTTAAAATGATGCTAACCTATGAAAAAGAGAGAAAAGAGGAACATGAGTTGAAACAACCAAACAGGGGTATTGTGGCTATAGAGTTAAAGGAGTTTCACAAATAATGTTTGTTGTGTTTCCCAATATTATCAACCTTTGTTCTGTTTACAGTGGTGATTTATTAATCTCAAAGTTAAAGAAGAGACATTACACAAAACAATCTTGTGATAAAGTAATAATTAAGTCAATGAGTAACTTTAGATCAGGATGAAACTTATATTTATTAAAATCTTTGCATTTTATCTTATCTCACTATTATCATCACTATCTTATAAAGGTTAAATCTGGATGTGTGTGTGAGAACAATAAAGCTAAGGATGTCTAATGCAATTATTCATTTTGTATGCAGGGGCAAAAGTTCAAGATAAAGGGAAAGTTGAGTGTCTTGGGTAAACCCCATATTAAAAAGAAAAAAAAACAGGGAAAAACATTTTCTGTTCATCACAGATTATGGTAATCAATTAGTTTGTTGGATATCTCTGTAAGAATTAGGGTTAGGATTCTGTTTAATTACTATACATTAAGGCTATTAAAACCCAGTTTTGTTTCATAACCTATAAAGAGAGTCATAGCTTTTTTTCATAGTCATTTTATTAATGTAAAATCGGTGGTGGAACAAATGAAAACATTCCCCATTAAGCCAAGAAAAACAGAGTTTCTTGTGGTATTTTGTAATCGTCACCCACTCTGTGCAGAAGAGTTGTCAAAACATCAACTGCTCTGATACAGATAGAGGGGATTCCATGCAAACTCCAAAATAAGACTATATAATAAACTAAATTAAGAATTCCAATAGGTTACTTACATGTCTTAGGAAAGTTCTATCAATATTTGTGAACATGAGCTTTTCTCTCTCAAAGATAGAAACCAGAGGAGTAAGTCTCAAACTTGTGATGCATCAAGTAAAACCTCTGGAGCGGATCCAAAGAATAATGATAATAATTTTTTTTAATGACACATTTTGTCACTTTGGAGTTATTCTGCTGGCCTTTAAGTAGATCTGGGCACTGGTAAGGTGTAGAAAGTTTAACATATTCATTTACACATACTGCCGACATTATTTTGATACAAAGTTGGTTGAAAATCCCTTTTGGTAAAGAAAAAATGTTTTATTGTTCCTTCTTCTTCTGCAGAAAAAAAAGTTGTCCATTCTGTTAAACTATTGGCTCACATTATTACTTATGTTGTAGCCTCTGTTTTATTCTCTCTATCTGCACAGTACTTGATGTTTTATTGAGTTTCTTGCTTTGTGTGTCACTAGTTACTTATTGTTTTATTGTTTTCAAGAAACATTCTCCTCCTGTATCCAGTTAAGTTTCAGTTTCATGTGTCTGGGAAAGTGTGGAGAAAGGAGAAAGTCAGAGTCAGAGTTAGGGTTGATTGAGGAGAAACGGGTGTGGGTGAATGAGAGAAAGGCAGAGGGAGATATGTAGGCGGAGAAGCCACACACACACACACACACACACACACACACTTCTCGTTGGAATGCAGCACCCCCTAAAAGAGGAATTACACAGACACACACACACACACAGACACACACGCACACACACAAACACACACACACTTCTTGTGGGAATGCAACACGCTCTAAAAGAGGAATAATCTGGTCATAGTGATACCAAGAAATAATTCAGAATTTTTTTTTTAGATGTACTTTCTGTTTTGATTTTTTGGCCAGACAAAAAAAAATGTATACAATTTAAAAATATAAATTCAATTACACATACACAACTCATAATTTTACTTTTTCTTAGAACCAGCACACCAACCAAATATGGGAATATAAATCTCAAATCTATGTGGTTAGGTATTACATATTGGTCGTTTGAACTTGAAAACAATGCTAACAATGCAAGCAAATTGCAATGTTGTTCAAAAAGAGTTTTATCACTAAATGTAGATATGGCTTTATGATACCAAAAACCACAAGCAACAGTTGCAATCTCGCCTAGGGCAACCAAAAGGCTAGAGCCGGCCCTGGACTGACGTGACAAATGTTAAAACCACCACACCAACGAGGGCTAGAGTCCATTTATCACGTCAGAGCTCTAGCCCTTTGGTTGCCCTAGGCGAGATGGAGTTAATGATATGCGCAAAACTCGCATATCATATAGTATATATCATATACTGGATTATTTTTTATTGCAGTAAAAATAATCCACCTCTAGCATAGTCTGCTGTGCATTACTTGATTGCTCTGCTGACACTGTAGATCTCAGACCTCCTGACTGACTCAGAGCCCCGTTTGGGTCTCTGGTTTCTGAATGAGACAGTTTCGGGAAGTGGCGTTACGCTGCTCTACATCGGAGGTGCATACCCAAAACTATGGTAGAAATAGAGAAATATCTTCCGCAGCATGCCCACAGCAGAGCATGTCCATTATTAACCTGAAGTTGCAAAGACCACGGAAGGCATGCTGCAGCAGCTCCGTGGTCTACCGCTGCACGTTTTTACAGTGAGATTGGACACGACGCACAAGTCTGCTTATGTGTTTGAGTCTGAGCCACAGACGGGAAACGTCACATAACGGGAATGTCAAACTAAACTAGTAGTTTGAAGTTTCACCCCAATTAGGAAATGATTGACAATAATGTTCAATTCCATCTAATAAACAGGTTGACAAGTAAACGTGTGGCTGAAAGTGCGCCCATGAGGTGCGTGTCAAAGTCATGTTTAATAAACATGTTTTATTTCGCTTGTCATTCTAATTATATTATTAATGGGAAGTAGACCTAAGGGTGACACGGTGCCACCAACACATTTGAAGCCCTAGGTCACCTATAGCAATTGGCACATAGCTCTGCGTCAATCAACTACAGATTAGACTCAAACACAAGAATGAAAGGAGCAGAAACAAAGCTGTGTTAACATCTGTTTTAATATAGAGGGCAGCAATGGACTATAAAAAACTTCTTATCTCAGTTTCTTGGTGACTATTTATGTTTAATGCCACTGCAGGAATATACAGTCAGACTTTTTTTTTCCCCAAAGTAAACCTCTCTGTTCAATTTATAAATAATATAATTGATATAGTTTTGTTGTTTATTGATTGATTTTGTTGTTGTTTAGAGACTGAATGTTGCTCTCAGTTGTTGCAGTTAAACTGACAATTGCATTTCATATTGCCTTATGTTTTACATTGTTGTCACAAGATATATGTACACTTTTACAGCTTGTAAAGTGATAGTAACACCTACATCCTGATCATAATGTAGGGCTGTGATCAAAATTTAAATATGGTGTAATAGCACCTAGCTAAAACTGAATAAACAGTCATGATTTTAGTAACTGATGATAGTACTGATGAAGTTTTGATAGTAAATATTCTGCAGCCAGTATGTTGAAATCTACACATTTACAGCAAGTAAAGTACAATTATGGGAATATATTGAGGTGCCAGTTCTCATTGGCTTTAACCAAACAGACAGGAAGCTGTATTTTCCCCTTTTGCACATCCTTAACTGAAAGAGGAAGTTTTTAGTGTGTTCATATGCTGCATCTACAGAGCTCAGCTTGCAGTGTGAGGAGAGGTCCTCGGAGAACACAATGGACGTCTACCAGGAGGCTGTGCGTTATCTGGAGTCGCAGCATGTACCAGGTGAGCCAAGTAGACGTTGGGTTTTGTTACTGTTTTTTCTATAAAAAAATAAAGGAAATATTCCAATCTGGAAATGGTATTCATGTACTTATTTTGTTTGTTGAAAATACATGATCTTTTCTAAAATTGTGATATTTTGGTGTTAAAGTATAAAAAACGCCTCATTCAAAGACCTTTTTGTTCATTTAGGAACAACACTAATGTTTACACATTTAACGGGAGGAAGCAGATAGGGGAACTCATTTTTAATATTCTTCCCTCATACTAGTACTGCATGCTACGTACAGTGTGGGTGTAGTTGAACCAGAGACTGAAGTCCTGGAGGAGGATGTGTTCCAGGAGGAGGCAGTGTCCTGTTTGCTATCGCCTCTCCTCCCTAAGAGCTTAGACTTCCCCGACACCCCCGTGAGTTTGCATTCCTTCACGTTACAGATCTAAAAAACTTTTTATTTTTATGATACCAGTTGTAAGGTAGAGAGGAATACATGGAACTTTATGTACAGATGCACCCTAAAACATTTGAATACTACAAAAAAGATATTAGAAGGTCCTTAAGTTTTGCTTTTGCAGTTTAGCTTTGATATTGCACAAGAATACTTCAAAGCTCTCCTATACCAGCTAATCATTGACCTATATGTGAGTGAATTTTGAAGAATACCACTAGGTACAAAAAGTACATGGAGCCATGTATATCCAACTGACTCCATACCTTTATAAAACTAAAAAAAACTAAAAAAAAGTTCTCTCCAGAACATCTTTTTTTAATTCACTCCTGTAAGAATTCTGACTTTGTAGAATATCTTAACTCTTGAATGAATTTTCTTTGACTTGTCCTTGGCGTTTTCTATTGCACCATGTGCAATGTCACTGACTGAATGAATCGTCAGAACGCATATTATGAGACGGACTTTAGGGATTTAATTAATTTTCTTTCTTTCTTCAGACGTTAAGCAGCCCAGAGGAAATGCTGGAGAGGAGACTGGTGGTGCTGAAAGGCATCCTGGAGAGTGAGGAGGTTTATCTGAGAGAGCTGGAGGCCTTGTTGATGGTACCACACACACACAAACACACACACACACTCATTTTCTAATCTCTCTATTGCATATTGCAAAAAAGTTTTAATTTTTATTACTGTTAAACTTCCCCTTTGCTGTTCCACTGTCACAACACAAAAAAGACACGCATTTTTATTTTTTACTCTACCTGATTTATTTGTTTGCTATGTGTTTAACTGAGTATGACCATGTGTTGCCTCCCGTGCATTGTGTAATACAAGATTAAGTGCAGAACTCACATCCAATGTCTTTATTGTAACCCTAAACCACAAGTAGATTTTTCTCCATCAGAGATGAGGTTCCCCTTTTTGTCTCTCAAAAGATTGATACCACTCTCATGTCTGTTAACAGGAAGCTACAGCTAGCAGCTGGTTAGCTTAGTTTAGAGCAAAGACTGCAAACAGTGGGAGACAGCTTACCTGTCTCTGTCCAAAGCAAACAAAATCCATATACACGCAAGCTCACAAATTAACATGCATCTCATTTGTTTAATCCAAACAAAATACAACAATTTACTGTTTTATGGGACAATGTGCCATAAAACCTCCTGAAGTCTCTGCTTGCCTTGAAACTGGTCCCAGTTTAGGAATATAGCTAATGCTAGCTAAACCAGCAGAATGTTAATTAGTGAGCTTCAGAGATGCCGGTAAGTAGATTTTGTTATGTTTGAACAGAACCAGGCTATGAGCTCATTCTTTTATTCATTTATTTATTCTAACTTTATTTAAACTCAAAAGATCATTGATGGGATGGCCTTATAGATATAAAGATACCAGTGGGCAGTTTTCATTTGCTAAAGGAACAGAAGAACAAAAATCTGCATCATAACATAGCACTGTGTCATCTGTGTACAGATGGACAGGACAGTTTACCAAGAAACTAAATTATATTATTGATATAAATGGTGAAAAGAACTGGATAAGGACGGAAGAACAGATGTGGAACATCTTTTATTTCTGATAAAACCTCAAAATTGTAGCTTCCCAAATGAACATATTGTTGTCTTTCTGATAGTTTAGCTCTTAAACCAATTACAAGGATTAAAACCTCTTAAATTTACTGTATTGTGGACGGCAGACTTTGTTTGCAGTTATACAACATAAAGGTTTTTATTCTTGAAGTTTATGGCTGAATTTCAACCAAAAAATGGTTAACAGTTTTCCATTTCCGGAATTTGAATCGCGCTTCCCTTCTCACCCGAGGCTTCTACATGCTCAGTATGGGTGTGTATTCTCTAAAGTCTAAGGAATCCAATGAGACCTCATATGAGCCAATCTGTTCACGGGGGTTCAATCTGATGCGATGAGAGATTGACATTTGCTCGGACCAGTGACACTTCCATGTTACAAGACCCTGCTACCTTTTTAGCCAATAAGGAGCTGTTTCAAACAAGCATTGAATACTGATCCATTGATGTGTGCTTTTCTCCATAATCATGATGCATAGCACATCCTGAACAATTTATAATCACTTATTTCTATATTTTTATGTCCATATATTATTTCAAGTATGTGTGTGATTGATGTGGGTGTGTTTTTCTATTTGAGAAGTGTGGCATTTTGCACTTTTCAAATGGAAATAAGAAAAACGCACGGACATATCTAGAGTAAAAAAATCATATAAAATCCATTTTTGAGTCTTTTGGCTTCTTTTTTTCTGTAGTAAGCTGAGACATGTGGCTATGGTATGGTGTTGACTGTACAACAGTGTTTTTACAGATGTAAGACTTGGATGGAAATAAAACCCCTCCATTATATCTTCTGTAACTCTGTTCCAGTAAAAAAACTTGAGAGTGTTTCCTTTCCAATGATATCAGGCATACCCCAGAATGTCAAAGTATATGGGAGCTGTACCACTTTTAATTTGGGTATGCTTTTAGACCGAAAAGCATGGAATTTTAAGCGTTTCTTAAGAGGTCAAAGCCAATATTATGTGACCTCTGTAAGAGCAATGATCTACAGCTTTGGAAATATCAACAAATAGAGCAGCACAGTGACTTAAAAAAAATAAGGCTGATTCAATGTAATTTACGACCAAAGCAAATGCAGTTGTAGTACTGTGCCCTGCTCTAAAGCCAGACTGAAACAAGCTCAAAATGGAGGCTCTAGACAGAAACTGTCATTTATGAAAGATTCCAGAACTTTTGACAGAAAGGGCTGTTTAGATATTGGTCTAGTTTTTGAGATTGTTTTTGTCAACTCCCTTATGTAAGGTACAACATGAGCCAAACAACGCTAAACAACTGCTAGCTGTTTCTTCTTATTAACTAAATATGAGAGTGGTATCAATCATCTCATTTGACTTCTGCAAGAGAGTGAGCAACCATAACATATTCACTTTGAAAGTAAAATTGTCTTTGCTATTATTAGTGTTTCAGTTGACAGTTAATGAGAGCAAATAAATGCTTAACTATATTTGATTTGTTAGGGTTGACTCCTGATAAAAGAAAAAACATATTCAAGGCAGGACGTGATCGAAACAACTGTGTTTTTTTTGTTAATTTCTTCTTTCTTCCCCATTTCTGCATTTTGACACAATGTGACTCAAACAAAAAGAATGTATATACATATATGTATATATATATATGAATCATTTCTCATATACATATACATATATACCCTTACTGCTGAGTGACAACAGCACAAACAAAACATTGACTTTCTGAATATATATATATATATATATATATATATGAGAAATTATTCAGAAAGTCAATGTTTTGTTTGTGCTGTTGTCACTCAGCAGTAAGGGTGTGTATATTTTTAATGCGAACATACTGTTCTTCAGCTGTGGTTTATGTGACAGCGCATGCAAGTGAAGCTTTGATGGTTGTGTGAAATGTGAACTGTGAACTCAATTCTTCTTGTTCTCGCCTTACCACAAACTATTTCTCTTTTTTTTCTGAGAAGTACAAGCTGGTGTACACACTAGCTTGTACTTCTCACACAGCTGGCCTTTAGCATCTCTGCTTCTAATTTGTTTTTTAAAACTTTTATTTTCTTATAGCCTATGAAGGCTCTGCGTGCCTCAGCTGGGACTTCCCAGCCAGTTCTGTCCAGTCAACAGGTCCAGACTGTTTTCTACCAGGTGCCTGAGCTCAGAGACATGCACCAAAGCTTCTTCTCTGGCCTGAAAGCCCGGCTGAGTGCACACTTCCAGACTGAGCCCGGTCCTGGTGTGGAAAGAGAGATGAGCTACACAGGCTTTGAGCTGATGGTGGGGGACCTGTTTCTGAAAATGGTAAGTTCTCTTGTGTGTCAGACTAACTGTGTTAATTCTAGTGCTTGTATCTCTGTCATGCTTTAATTAGGAATTTAGAAAAACATGTCTCTACTGAGCATTTTAGCATCATTCAGCTGGTTGTTTGGTTTTATGGCCCCCAACTTTACAGTTTTGTTTCATATCTCCCCTCAGAAGTTGATAGAAACCAAAACAGACATAAAATTAGAGTGAAAATTGGACTAGCATGCTTTATTGTTCATGTTCACTTCATTTACATTGTCATTTTATGTCATTGTTGTGTTAAAAACTTGTTCCGTTGTTCCAAGTGGCCAAAAAAATCAATTAAAACTGCTTTAGCAGATATTTCCCCATTTATTTATCTTCATGTAAGTAGCTTTAAGGTTGACATTTTTCATTTTACACTGTGACATCATATCAATCATTTATATTCTGTAACAGCTCCTTCCAGCTCTTCATTTAAGCTATATAATGTTTACAATGAATACGATGGAAATATTAGTTTTGGTCATTGTTTTAAACTTATATCCCCATAACTCACCCTGACATATTTGGTATTTTTGTAAACCTTTTTACCTTTTATTTATTTTACGATTCCACTAGGACTAGAAAATCGTTTTGGCAGACGAACATGACTTTGATGACAAATTAATTCAAATGTCTTGCATTTTTGGCTTTTTTATCATACTAGTTCTTTACTTTTCAAAACAATTATATCATTTTTATTTAGGTTTTAGTTCTCAAACATCCTTATCTCAAAACAAAAATCCAGCCATTTTTAGCCAAACATTTCTATTTTTCTATATTTTCATCATCATTATTATTATTGATAAATGATTCATGCATGAGGGTGAGGCTATGGTTTACCAATTCAATCATATCCCATAGGCTCTTACTTTATGAAGTCAGGGAAAATAGATTTGCCCCGAATTTACAAGTAAAAAACAGTGAGCTCCCTACACTGCTTGTTGGATCGCCACTGCTTCTTCAAAATGGTGGTGTAGTTGTGGTTTTATGTAATTTTTGAGATATCTTAATATGATGATAGATTGTTTTTCTTCTTTTTTCTGAGCAATTTGTCATGGCCACACACACGTTTTATTTTGTTATTTTGGTTGATTACACTTAGGTCAAAGCTGGGTGGAATAATATTCTAATTAAGTAAGCTCACCAAATGACATTCACTAATATGAATGAAGTTGTTCTGCCCTAAAAGCTGCAACAAAACTACCAGGAGAGTGAGGTCAATCAAGCCCAGCTTGTTCAAACCCAAAGTCTTGAGAAGAGAACTAAATGAAAAAACCTGTGTCACGCTGCCTTTTGGATGCGCAAAAACAGTAATCCAACAACAATACTGTGGATTTACAGTGGTAACAGAAGGAGTCAAGTAGAAGTTTTACTGAAATACTTTACATCAGGGGTCTCAAACTCAACTTACTTGGGGGCCGCTGGAAGTAGAGTCTGGGTTTGGCTGGGCCGCATCAAGTATTCCAAAAAAAACCTATTTCCTCCAAAAAGGGCGTGGAACTGCCGGTGCTTTAAGCCCCTAGATCTGACATGGTTGGTGCATTTCACAACAACAGACATCACATTGTCAAACCTCAGGCATTTGCCGCAAAGGATACTTAGCTAGCTTGACAACCGTTACGCTGCTGTCAGGAGACTACTACGGTAGCCCATAAGTGACAAGCGCAATGAGAAAAAGTTTCAGAACGCGCGGGCCGCACTAACACTTAACTTTGATGTCAAGTAGGGGGCCACAAAATATCATCCCGCGGGCCGCAATTGGCCCCCGGGCCGCGAGTTTGAGACCCATGCTTTACATCAAGAACATTAACTCCATTGGTTTCTCTTGTGCAAATAAAAAACTATCAGTTTACACACAAAACTCTCCAGCTCAACTGGATTCCACATCATGAGATTTGTTTTAAACCTGGCTTAGCATACTGCATAGAATTGTGATTAATCAGTTCCATACTGCTACATAATGTATGCTGCGTTTGTCAGTAGTAGGCAGTTTTGACAACAGCCATTCAATTTGTTCAATGGCAGACATCTTGTTTTGAAAGAGAAACATTTTTAACTTTTTTTTTATTCACTTTGTTAATCCCCAACTTTAAAAGGTGCTTCACCCCCATCCCGCCATCCACCCATCCATCCATCCATTCCATCTGTTATTCTGCCTTTGCAGGTGAACCAGATAGGTCTGTACGGTGGTTTCATCGAAAACTATGAGGAAGCTGTTGAAGTTGTTCGCAAGTGCACACAATCAGACCCTCGCTTCCGAACCTTGGCCCAGGTACCACTAGTTTTTCTCTTCCAGAGGAGCACCTGTAAAAAGCTGTGTAGAAAGTAATCCTAACCAGTCTCATGTCATCTCTCCAGAGCATGATGTCGAATAACGGCTCAGACAAAACTCGGACCAAATACACATTTGAAGGTACATACTACAAGTTAGTGTTTTTTTATAACTTGTTGGCTGACAGTGTCTGATTGCTTCTTTGTTTTTACAGGTCTACTATACAAGCCTTTGGACAGAGTAACCAAGACCACACTGGTGTTGCGTGTGAGATAACAAATCTATTTGTGAACCTATAGCTTCTGCTGTTGTTCTTTCATGCTCATCTTCTTTTTAAATTTCATCAAGATTTTGATTAATAAATTATTGGAGCACAGTATCAGGACCTAGCCTGGAGTTGTATCTTTTGCTACTTTACTTTTTCTTACTACTTGAATTTCTTTTTTTAAAGCAACCTCTGTGATCTTGTAGGACCTTCTGAACACGACACCAATGGAACATGGAGATTACACATTCTTACAGGAAGCTCTGCGATTGTCCCGCAGCTTCCTGTCTGGTGTCAACGAAAGTTCACAGTGCAAACGAGAGGTCACTCTTAGTCACGGCATGGTGAGGCTTACACTGTGTAAATTCTGGCCACAATGTACATTATAAAGTGTTCGGCTGCATGTGCATGCACCCATACTTGCTGATGCCCAAGCTTGTGACAACTTGCTTACATCCCAGAACATGTTGTGTTTACTCCAGAGGCGTCAGCTGATGCGTGACGGCTTTGTGGTGGATGCAAGTGAGGTGGAACGCAGCTTGCGTCATCTCTTCCTTTACACGGACCTCCTGCTGTGCACCAGATTCAAACAGGCAACCAGAGGGTGAGTGCAGCAAGAGAAAGCACAGGGGCTTGTAGGATTTGTGGTGTACATTTTAAGAGACAGCCATTTACAACACTGCATGTATTCTTCCAGGAAGCAGGACCAGTACAGGTTCTGCTGGTATCTGCCTCTTGCTGGTCTCAAACTTCGCTGGGTTGCAGACCAAGAACGTTCAATAGAGGCTAACCTTCGCTTGCACACCATAAGAACCAAGATGTACCTCCTCCAACAACAGCTACACGCAGTATGTATATGTGATAAACACACAGAGAAGAGTATGATCAGTGTTTTTAACAGATGAGTGAAAGATAAAAATGTGTTTGTGTAAAGAAGGGGTCCAAGGGCTTGGCTTTGGCAGCTCGTAACAGGAAGAAACTGGAACAAATGGAGCTGATGCTGCTCACACACGCCCCTGTTTACACACTGGAGCTGCACAGTCCCAGTTGCAAGGTATACACACTAGGGGTGTCACGTTTTAAAGTGAATAAAATGAGCTTTCAATTTCGAATGTTGAAGTCAAAAGCAGTATCAGCAATCACCCCTGTATTTTCTTTTCTCAAGACCCCCACCTTTTTGATCACATCCAAAGAAAAGAAACAAACAGGCACAGCATAGCTCACAGGCTGGTTAAATGCAGCTAAATACACAGGATAATGTTAGGTTTCCGGTAGCCTGCAGATGGTGACAACGACCTGACACAGGTTAAATAGCTGGGTTTCCCTACCGTTCTGTCAGAACTGAATAAGTCTCTAGGATGAGAGACAAATCATCTTTGAAGCACCTTTTAACCAAGTCCAGTGATTTTAACCCTTCCTTGAATACATTTTTTTTTTTTTATTGTGACCTTAAATTCGAAAGTTAAATCGAATCGTGACACACACATATACACACATTGTCAGTGATGTCGCAGTTTTCAGTAGTAAATTAAATCAATCTGTTTTGCCTCAATACAGAGTCACACTCTCCTCTTCTCCTCACTGTATGAGCTTGAAGAATGGAGAGAAGCCATTCACAAACTCACCACAGACAGTAAGTTCACAAGCCTGGGGGTGTCCTTATTGTAGATCCAAACACTTTCCTCTAAGGTCAAATATGCATCATTCCAGTGTGCAAAATGGGTCTTTTCTTCACACACTAAGGAGAAATGATATATGTGGACATGCTCAAAAGCAGATGCCTTGTCAGCACAGCGCAGCAGCTGCAAATATTTTTCCTTGAGGTCAATTCTGCATAAACTGTCTAGGATCAAGTTGGACAGTACAAGTGAAACCATTTTTTGTCTTAATTTATGCCTGCTTCAGTCTTAACTGTAAACTGAATATATTGGGTTTTACAATGTTGGTCAGACCAAACAGGCAATTTAATGGCATCACCTTGAGCTTTAGGAAAATGTGATGGAGGACATTTAATTCCTAACATTGTATAAACCAAATGATTAGTTAGTGAATCAAGTAATTAATCAGCAGATTAATAAATAACAAAAATAATCATTGAGGACCTATTCGTGATTTGTTGACACAATACAATTTTGTTGGGTGAACAGGTTTGAGAATTATTATATAATATAGAAAATAATATTTGTAGATTATAGTCTCTGTGCCAATGCATATTAAAGGTGATACACATTGATGCTAAAAAATAATATACATTTAAAATCTAATTGTTTGATATAAATTACTCTTTTTCATGAAATGAATAGCTGTGAAAAAAAGTTCAAGAATATAAGTCATAATAAAGGCATTAAATTGCATTGAAAATGGGAAAAATGGAAGTGGAAGCCAAAGACTTTAGCAACCGTCTGCTACACTACCTAATCTAGATGTTAGTCTGTCAATTGTCAGATATACTGTAAGTATTGGAGCACTAGCATTACTAACAAGCCTCTTTAAAGACTCAAGTATAATGTGATGTTTTTCTTTCCATTAGTTACTACGGTTCTGTAAGCTGTTTTGCTGTGTTGTTTATCAGACATAGAAACTGTCCCTCCAGACCTGCTTACCCTCACCGGTGCGTGTGTGAAACTTAGAATGACCCAGCAGCCACCACTTCACAGCACAAACGCTGGTATAACCACTATACCGACCTCTGTCCTCTTTCCTTCACTACAGAATCACATCCTGTGACGTGACATACAATACTCTGTGACTCGGTTTTACCTTTTGATCTTTTAATGCTGGCCTCAAATCTTTTTCAACCCTTTTTTAATGTCTTTCTCGTCTTGCTAAGATTCATGTGTTCAGGATGATTAAATCCAATGAGCTTCAGGATGTTTTTCTTTGTCTCTCACCAGTAGAGAACGAGGAGTCTTTGTGTGGGACTCTGAGTATTGCCATCCATTCTGCCTGCGGCCTCCAGCAACCAGCCTGTACGTGATATATACTGTATATATAATTTAATTACACTTAGTCCCGAATTAGAGTATTTGTTATTTGGTTGATAGGTCCTGGGGTGAGCACATCCTCTATCGGAATGATAACTAAAGGCCACCTTATTTTGTAAATTTTTTCCTTCAGGTATGTATGTGTGTGTGGAAGTGGATGGCTATGAATTTTACAATAAACATGCCCAGACACACTCATCAGTCCACACCCTTAACCCACATTGGGACCAGGTTAGTACCCACATTGGGACCAGGTTAGTTTTTTTTTTTTAAACAAAATAATTAAATGTATATTGCCCTTAAAACTTAAATAAATGTGAGTTAAAACTGATGTTAAAGACAGATGATTTGTCAGCCAGTCCATGGTGGAATATGACTTCTTCACGTCTAGACAACATCCGACATGTCAGGCTTCAGGAAGATTTAAAAGTCGGCACAGTGGCCAGACTCTTAACATGACCAGTGGCAGTAAAATCTACTATAACTGACTGCCAGGATCAAAAGGCTTAAAATAAGACATGAATGCTCCTGTTGTAGCTTTGGGACACTGCTGTCATTGTTAGTGGTAATACCACACTCTTTCTGTTGAACAGGAGCTGTCGTTCCAGGTGGACGGGGCACAGCACCTAAGGGTTTTCTGCGTGAGTCAATCAGATGGACAGGATGATACTGTCCTGGGGAAAGCTTCTGTAAAGGTATCAAGAAGGATGGCTCTTTAGTTTTATCGCTTTGAATCAAAAATGGGTCAAATGACTATGCAATGTGTCATGGGCTATTTCCATTGAGTTTAAACACTCGCAAGAAACTCCAGGACACAGCTGCTTAATTTCCATGAAAATTACTGGGAATTTTGTGACACTGCAATGAGAAGTCTATATTATAAATCAAACCCAAATGCACAATATCAGTGTAAATAGCACCGCTTAGCTTACATGGCACTGTAGCCTGTATGATAAACACAATCAAGCTAGTAACAACAACCAGCAGCAAAAAACATTAGCTAACTTAGCCTAGCACAAACAAATTAGCTTCTTAGCTGCCTCAATATGGTTACAAAACTAACAATGAGCAAAAACCTTATGTTACACAATGAGAAATAATCAATGACGTTGCCTTAGCAAAAAGGGAGAAGGAAAAACGATCCACTCAGAAACAGACAACTGGTAGAGCTCACACATTCCTGTAGCTGATTAGGGGAGAGCCGGGACGATTGAAACGCGGGACGGATGAAACATTCCAGTTTTCTCCGAGTGCGATGATGATAGACAGACTTCCTTAGGTCTGAACATAGAGCATGTTAACCTCCACCTATCAGCCAAATATCTTCCTGTTATTTCCTTTCATCACGGAGTTACAGCCGAAAACGCGTTTTGATGGTCAAAAGTAAACTTCATTACGGTCACATTTTTTCGATTATTAACCAGGTTTTTCATTTAAGGGTTGACTACGCTTATTTAGTAGACCAGTTAGTGTTCTCCACAATCCCAGACTTTCATATTTCATGCTTGTTTACATAAAAAGCAAAACAGGCTATTGGCATATGTCTATGTCGGGACGGATGAAACAGCTGTTTCAACTGTCCCCGACCTGGCTGGAACTCCATGCATTTTAAGTAATGCACAAATGTCTGTGTTCGTACAATTATGTATGGTGGTAGACATGGAATAGCATTTTTAGAAGATGAAAATATTTCAGCCCACCAGGTAGGGGGGTTGAGTTTTCCCATGTTATCCTATGGAGACTGACGGGTTGGGGCGCTTTATTTGGATGTCCATTAGTCTAACCCATGTAAAAACCTAGTGAAATGACATTTTCTACATAGAAACATGTATAAATAAAAACTACTGTTCTGCTATAAAATAGCACAATCATCCACATGCATGATATTTCAATAACCGCTTCATACGCGCTTCAGGATGATGGGAATTAGTTGTTAACAGACATTCACAAAGACGCATAGTCCTGCACCAATCTAACTATAATAACACCTTTTGGAAGTACCATCCATGATATACAGTAAAATTTAAAGTTGTTGGAAGATTATATGGCTTAAACTGCATGTTTCATTCGTCCCCGCATGCTGTTTCATTCGTCCCGTCCAGGAGGGACGGATGAAACATTACGCACGTCCCACTTTTGCTGTAATAACTCCTGAACGGTTTTGTTCAAAGCTGAACATGCAACTGTATTTGACAGATGACAGGTGTAGGTTGCTGGTTACAAAATATCAGCTTTCAGTGTGATTCGACCGCTTTGTAAATTACGTTTAATTAAAAAGTGTTTCAACTGTCCCGGCTCTCCCCTACCGCATGGCAATTTTACTTCCTGTTTCCCAACATGCACTGGTACAATGTTACTATGGTTACAGAGATTGACAAACCACTCTAAACTGCTGAAACAAAGTAGAAAACACATTTTTAAGCGGAATGACACAATGTGTAAAGTCTTTGTAGTGAGAAGCCACAGTTACGTATCACCAGACTCATGCATTTTCCCCGCAGCTCTACATGACATGTTAGCATATTTCAGCTCATTGTTTTGATTTCATGGCCCACGACTTAATAATAATAATAATAATACATTTTATTTAAAGACGCCTTTCATGGCACTCAAGGACGCCGCACAGGGAATTCATAAATTAAGAACAGCAACAAATACTATCAACAGCAACAAATACTACCTAACACAGCAAAACAAATACTAAACAGCAAAACAAATACTATACAACAGCAAAACAAATACTATCAACAGAAAAACAATACTATACAGCAAAACAAATACTATACAAGAAAAACAATACTATACAGCAAAACAAATACTATAACGAAAAGGCGGAGCAACAGACATTTAAGTGGAATAGGCAGTTATAAACATGTGTTTTTAGTTGTGATTGAAATGGGGAATGAATCAATGTTTCTGATTTGGGGGGGTAGTGAGTTCCAGAGACGGGGAGCAGAGCGGCTAAATGCTCTGCCCCCATGGGTGGTAACGGCGGGGGGACAGACAGGTTTATGGAGGAAGAGGATCTGAGGGAGCGAGGAGTGGACGCTGGAGGAGATCAGACAAATAGGGGGGGCGAGGTTGTGGATGGCCTTGAATGCTAATAGAAGGATTTGAGATTTGATACGGAACTGGACCGGAGCCAGTGGAGCTGTTGAGACAAGGTGTGGTGGATGGAGGGGGTTCGAGTTATGATGCGGCAGCTGAATTCTGGACCAATTGAAGTTTGTGGAGGGATTTGTGAGCGAGACCGAAGAGGAGAGAGTTGCAAAAATCGAGACGGAAGTGACGAGACTGTGGACAAGAATTGCAGCAGTGTGGGTTAGGGAGGGGCGGAGGCGATTGATGTTACGTAGGTGGAAGTAGGCAGACCGGTAATGTTATTGACATGGGTTAAAGGATAATGTGCTGTCAAGGATGACACCCAGACTCTAACCTTGGGGAGGGTGAGAGGAGCAGTTGCAATTGTGAGAGAAAAACCGTCTGTTTTGGAAAGAGTGGCTTTGGTGCCATGAGGAGAACCTCGGTTTTATACTGTTTAATTTGAGGAAGTTTTGGGTGGCCAGATTTTTATTTCAGAGATGCAATCCGTAAGGGAGGTGCGGGAGAGTGGACGGGTTTGGTGGGAGTAGAGCTGGTGTCATCGCGTAACAGTGGAAGTGAATGTTAAATTTGCGGAAGATATTGCCGAGGGGAAGCAGGTAAATGATGAATATGGGGCCCCAACAGAGCCCTGGGGCACACCTGAAGTGACGAGGGAATGGATTCACAGGACTTGAGTTGAATGAACTGTGTGCGACCAGAGAGGTAAGATGTGAACCAGTCTAACGGAGTGTGGGTGATGCCAATGGAAGATAGCCTATTGAGGAGGTGGTGTTACAGATGGTGTCAAATGCTGCACTCGGGTCGAGGAGGATGAGGATGGTGAGGTTCCGAATCAGCTGCCATGAGGAGGTCGTTGTGATTTTGATGAGTGCTGTTTCAGTGCTATGGAGGGGGCGGAAACCGGACTGGAACTGTTCATACAGGTTATTGTGGGATAGGTGAGAATGGAGTTGAGAGGCAACTGTTTTTTTCAAGAATTTTGGAGAGGAAGGGAAGATGGAAATAGACGGAAGTTGTTGAAGTTGGATGGGTCGCACCAGGTTTTTTCAAAATAGGGTGATGGCACAGTTTTGAAGGATGTAGGGACGGTTCCAGTGGTAAGGAGGAGTGATGTACAGAGATGAGGGGGACAAGGGAGGGAAGACAGGCTTTAACAAGTTGGGTGGGGGGGGATCAAGTTTACAAGTAGATGGCTTGGAATCCGGGTGAGTTCTGTGATTTCTGAAATAGTGGGAGACGAAGGAGGAGAATGATGTGTGGATGAATGAAGGTTATCTAGATGCTGAGGTGAGGGATTGATCCAAATGCTGGTGGTTTTCTTGATTTTTTCTGTGAAAAAGCACATTACCGTTTGCAAGGAGGTAGTGTACAAATGGGGAGGGAGAGAGTCCGGGGTTGGGTGACATGTTAAGTAGGAGACAGACTTGGAGTTTCCTTTGTTGGCCGTGATTATTGTGGAGTAGTAGTGGGATTTGGTGCTGGCAATAGAGTCCTTGTAACGTAGGATGTGGTTTTTGTACATTTCTTTGTGAATAGTGAGACCAGTTTTTCTATGGAGACGTTCAGTTGCCGACCTTTGCTTTCATGAGACGCAGATCGGGGGTGAACCAAGGGGCGGAGACGGGAAAGAAAACGATCTGCTTTTCAACGGTGCGAGAAGATTGAATATTATGGAGTCCAGTGTTTAATGAGACCAATCAGTCGGGGGTGAGGATTGTGAGTGTCAGGAAGCGGGAGGAGTGGATAGTTGAAGTGAGGGTGGCGGGTTGATATTCTTTATGTTCCGAAATAAATAAGGCGTGGTATTTTGAGATGAGAGACTGGTTCACTGTAAATGTGAGGAGAAAATGGTCAGTTATGGAGAGTTCATCTGCTGTAAGGTCAGATGGGGTGACACCAGCAGCAGATTAAGTCCAGAATATGTCCTTTGGAGTGTGTCGAAAAGTGGTATGTTGCTACCCAAAACTGTCTAAGCAGGAGGTGAAGTCTTTGGTGAGAGGCAGGTTTATATGTCCATGTGGATATTGAATCGCCCAGCAGTATTATATTTGGTGAGAGAGGATAAGTGGGTAAGGAAAGCAGCAAAGTCATTTAAAAAAATCACTATTCGGTTTAGGGGGGCGGTAGCCAGTACACATGATGGTTGGAGTGGGACCAGACAATTTGCAGACAGCAATTCAAAGAGCTGAAGACACTCAGACACCGCGAGACCTTCCACTTCTATATATCGCGAGACCTCCTCCCCTGCCAGAGCCACGGGGTTGACAGATGTAAACAAATCCACTAGGAGTGGATTCATTGACTTCAGAAAAGATGTTGGGCTGTTGCCATGTCTCGGTTAAACAGAAAAAGTCTAGCTTACGATCGGAGATGAAGTCCTGAATGAGTTGTCCCTTGCCTGTCAGTGAGCGGATGTTGAGCAGAGCGAAGTTGAGTGAGGTGTCACAGCTGGTGGCGGTGCTAGCCGACCGGGCTAGGCAGGCTAACACGCTGTGGTCAACCGCCCGGTTGGTAGAGCGTGGAGGGCGACGAGAGCTGGACCAGATGGACTTTATTCCTGTTGAGCTGTTGTGGTGGAAATTCCTGCGGGACCCTCGGTGGATGTATCTCCGGCGGGGCTGAAAGGCGATGTCCGGGTGAAGGTGTAGAGCCGCCGGCGTAGGTCCAGGCAGGTGATAGCGCAACCGGAGCAGGTCAATAGCCGAGTATTGCAGCAGACCCATCAACAGCAGGCGAACAGGCAGCAGAAGAAAAAAAAAAAAAATCCGGGTACAGACAAACACGATGTCTACCGGCCCAAATTTGGGATCAAAACTTTGGGCAGCGTCAACGGCCAGGAGAGCGGCGAGCAACAGCAGCAGCAAGTTGTGCCAGCGTTACTTCAACGGTCCGTCATGTCAGACTCAGGCCCCATATGAGAACAAATTATGGTGGAGAAAAGACAAAAAATGCGTCGCCACATGTAACTTCAGCTAAGGATGAACATCAACCAAAACCATCGTCGTTTTCGTGAGGGAAAAGCAAAATAAAAGCAAAATTACCGAAAACAAACAAGCCAGACGGAGCGGCGTCAATCTCGCCAGCGTTCCCGTTGCTAGGCTCTGAAATATCATGGACCAAAAGTATGGTGGTGGACTGGTAGCACTTAAGCTCTCATCAGTGTTGTCAGTTGTTTTCAGCAAAAAAAAAATGCACTGATAAACTGACTATATTCTGCCTGGTAATGGCTAACATAAAGTTGGTGAATAGCTAGTGAACATAGTGGAGCATTAGTCTCTAAAGAGCCAGATATGTCCCTCAGGAGTTGGTGGAGACCAAAGCAAGAAAGTAAATATTGAAATTAATTCAACAGGTGGCTAGAAACACAACTCCAAATAAATGCTACTGTTGCTGCGTATCTGCTGGATATTTGCATAGACAATGTGTCTGAGTCGTTAAAGTAATTCTGTGTGTTCTGTTTTTAGCTTGTTTTGCTGCAGCCATGTGGCTGAAAATCAATTAATGTTTTAAAGATAAAAAAAAATTAAAAGAAAAGAAATTTGTTATAGCCTCAATTCAAAATACAAATCATTGTGTTTTTCCAAACATGTGCCTTCAAGTTTGTTTAGTAATATTTTGTGTTTGTCTATTAGTTGGAATCTAAAACCTTGAATAAGCGATGGAGGAGACAGACTCTACACCTCGGCCAGGTGGAGGTGACTCTCTCACTGAAGTACTGTCCCCACCCACTTGAACCACCTAGCTCTACAGCTCAACAACAACCTGTCTTCTGTGTCCCTATTAAAACTGTTGCACAGTAAGTCTCTGTAAAACAAGAAGTGTTGTTGCTGATCCAGCATGTGCTCATAGTGGTGTCTAAAAGGCTTGAAATTGAAAGTTGCAGTTCAGTCAAGTTTAATTTCCCTTGTGTGCCGTTATGTAGTGCTATTTTTAAGAAGTGAGGCGTTTTGTTTGTTGAGCGAGTGTGCTGAAAAAAATGTGGCAAGAGTGAAATCTACAATGCAACAACCCCATCTATTGTATCAAAAATCTGATACTTTCAATTCTCTTTCAGACAGGAGGGAGTGCTAGTCCCACATGTGGTGCGCTGCTGTGTGGATGAGGTGGAGAGGAGAGGCATGGGCGAGGTGGGCATCTACAGGATTTCAGGAACCACCAGTGACATCGCCATGCTCAAGACTGCATTCAACAGCAGTAAGAAAGCACACAGCAGCTTTTCTGTTGACATGTTGCACAAGTGTCATTCAGACAGACCTTGAATGTCCACACCATATTTCATGGCATGTCTAAAAATGCCTGGTAGCTCTGAAACTTCACCTTCTGCTTGGATGGCTCGTGTTTGTTCTTTGTGCAGTTTTTTTTTTATATCGCCTCTGTGAATAATTCTGACTCGTAAGCTGCGGCTTCAAGCACTATGACGAGGCGGGTTTTTTTTCGTGCCTACGAGGGAGGGAAGTATGTACCAAAAGAAGATGCATTGGCACTGATCACTGTCCTCATGTGTCTACCCCACTTAGATCTGCGTGAAGCAGTAACCAGGCTGAGAAGTGCTGAAGTGAACGCGGTCACTGGTGTTCTCAAACTGTACTTCAGAGAGCTGCCGGAGCCTCTAATACCCACTGAAATGTTTCAGAGCCTCGCCAGGATGCTGGGTAAGACACGTCACAAAAAACATTGAGGGAGTCTCCTTAAGTTGTTAAAGTTTGAGGCCATTATACACTTTGCCCCTTTTCTCAATTGATATGTTAAGAGTTCAGAGGCAAATAGCTGTCATTCATAGACAGATAATTCAACACAATAAAAGGACACCTACATTTGGAGTTGAGTGTTTGGATACCACAAACAAAACTCATGCTTCATGTTAGTCATCTGAAATCTGCCAGGAATAAATCCCCTAAAACATTACTCTGTAGAAATGTAAACGTCGTATCCAAGATTTTTTTTTTATTAAGGCTACATTAGTTCATTTCCAGATTGGTTGACTTAAAATTTAAAGTAGAAAATGTGCTCTAAATGACTCTAGTATTATTTTATAAGATAACTCTAATAAATACTTACCCTTATTCTTGAAATGGCCTCTATGCTAAGTAAACTGAACTTAGACGTGTTCTGAACTTCACGTTTCCTCTCCCCTGTAGACATCCAGGACATAAACTCCCGGCTTGTCTCCATGTTGTCCCTGCTGCACTCCTGTCCCGACCCCAACCGCCACACCTTCCTGTACCTCCTGCACCACCTCCAACGGTCTGACAATCAGACAGTAGCACACAACATAATACCTCCTGACACAATTATCTATCAGGAGTGACCGTAGATGTTGGCAGCCATCCCACTGAACTTGTTTTCAGAGTAGGTTTATGCTGCTTCCAGTTCACTGCACCTCATATTTCTGCTTTTTAATTATTTTTGTCCAGGGTCTCTGAAAAGCAAGACGTCAACAGGATGTCTCTGCAGAACCTGGCTACAGTGTTCGGCCCGAGCCTCATACGCCCCCCTGTGGTTGGACTGGGGCAAGACGGCCCCATCGTGGATATCTCCCAGGAGGTGGTGGTGCAGGTGGGAATGAAGCAGGGAAAAGTACGGCTGAATACTTAGAGAAGACGATTGATGTTTGGCTTTGCAACAGTTCAACAGATTTTCAATTGCATTTGTGAGAATGACTTTTTTTTTTTTTAAGTAACGAGAAAAACAGTCTCATTTGTTGTATTTGATGTATTCAAATATGTGTGTGATGTTTTTTTGCAGCTGTTTTTAAGCCTTCTCCACACTGGCAGGAATACAATTATTTATAGGGAAATATGGAATCCTTTTTTGTTATAAAATGTAAAAGAAAATACTGGAGTCAATTTAGAAAATATCCATTAGTTAGTTTTTAATTGTAAACTCCTTCAGGTTACAACCCCCTCCAAATTTCCATAAAAGAAGACATTACGCATTACATTAGGACACAGTGTCCTCAAAGGTAGAAACAGCCCTGGACATAATAAACAATTTACAAATAATTACTGTATATTAATTAATATACAGTAATTAGCAATATACTATATTAAAAACAACAAATGCAAGACAGAAAAGATAAAAGATATTTAAGTAATGTACAATATGTTATAATGAAATGTATAATATTTCACTTTACTGTATAAGTTTTACTTTTAAATGAGACTTTATTTAGACAGAGAGGTATTAAAAAGTGTCAGAACCAGTGTATCTAATTTCCAGAAAAACTCAGCCATAGCTTACTGATTAAATGCAACTTTAGAAACTTCTCTGTGTGTTTCAGGTCCAAGTGGTTTTGTGCTACCTGCAGTGCAACAACCTCCCTGAAGCCCAGACCTCTCTGCCACATAACACAGACGCTGAAGATGAGACCACCCACATGTGAGACCACCATCAGTGTCACGCCTTGCGGGAAATTAAAAAACTGTGTCTAAAGAAAAATATCTGCATCAGAACTTTAATACAATAAAAGTATTTATTGATAAAAATATGAACTGCGGTTTTGTGAATTTGTCACTTTTTACAAACCCAGTTGTAACATTTTCAGTTACATCAAACATGAAATATTTAAATATAAGCCTATTGTACAGTCATTGAATTAATTAAAAACTAAATCTGGATATACGTACACATGATCAACAGTCTGCACAAACCCTATATAAACCCTATTTAATACATTCACCCTGGACCCCAGAGAATAGCAATAGGTACAGCATGTCTTGAATTTGAAAGTAAATTAAATTTAAAAACTGTCCCTTTCATCATCTGTAGCCTTCTACAAAGGCTGTACAATAGGCAAAAGTCAAAAAGTAGTTAAATTCAAAAGTGAGAAAAACAGGTAATTTTAAGTTTTAGAGGATACGTGGTGAAAAGATTAAATACGTCTTTGGTGTTGTTGTGATCTTTGTACATGGCAGATTGACTAGTTGGCACAGGGAGTAATGTGAAGTTAAAATGTGGCCAGGGGTACAAATGTCGTAAAGTAGATCAAAGTTCACCTCCCCAAGCCTGAAAACCAATCGGTTACGGTTCAAATCCAACTAGACGGAGTTCACCAACACACACACACACACACACACACACACACAGACGGCCCATGTTGGACCCATCCACACCACAGATGGGGCGTCTCTTTTCAACCACAGCACCTGGGCAGGCCAGGCTAGGGTTACCCCCAACCTTTTACCCCCCTCACACTTTTGATCGCTAATCCTGGACCCCAACTCCGGCTTTCCTGCACTAATAGACTCTGTGTGGACGCCATAACAACACCCAGAACAAACTGAAGGAAAATAGTGGCTCACCCTGCTGCACTCTGCGTCATAAATCACCTGTCCCCTCTAACACAGTGGCTGCCAAAATTAAGTTCCGCTTGACGACTACAAAGACAAAGTGAGGTTCAGGCTACAGACTACAAAGCAGAGGAAGGCCTGACACGTCCCAGACGTTTGTGACCACAGACCGGACCAGATGACTGGTCGACACCTGGGGCTGCTGGAAACATTTTTACAGGAGAAGTCAGTTTCTGTGAAAGCACTTGTTCCATATAGTTTAAGTTATAACTGTCTCATCTACAAATATTTTACAGCCATGGTATTTATGTTAAAATTCTTTGCTAGAGTCATTTCTATAAACCTATAAGAAAAAAAATGCAACAGACGAGCATGAAATTCCAAATTTTCTAGGTTAAGGTCAGGTGAATCTACGGAAAAAAATGTAGACACCTTATCTTGTAATACTGAGAAATGATCTTGTAATTTTGAGAAAAAAAACTCATAAGTATTAATCCAGCTCTTGTAATTACAAGAAGATAGCCTCGTGATTACAAGATAATTTTAAACACCTGAAAGGCAACATATCTAGTTGTCAGTAGGCCTCCGTGATCAACTGTACCACCAAGACGTAACGTTAAATTCAGCTGGATTAAAAGAACACGCCACCGTTTTTTGAAATAGTCTCCCCAAGCTGTAGGTGGGCCAATGGCCATTTTTGGTTTATTGGCTCACTTTTACTCACAACATGCTAATCGGCAACATAAGATTCCATTCACTACAGTAAGCCAACTAGCGGCGGCGCTGCTGGTGTTGCACCGGAGTAAAACAATGCATGCATTGAGACAAAACTGCATTGGCCCACCTATCTACAGCTAGGAGAGAACGGTGGCGTGTTCCTTCTAATGTAACTTATAGTATTAGTTAATGGACATGTCTTTGCTCATAGATTTAAGGTTTGTAGATAACGGTTTTATGAATGTGCTTTTTGTTACCTTTGGTCGACGTGGTCCGTGGGCAACAGAGATGACTAACTTTAGCAAACAGGCATGATTGAGTCAATGTTGACATTAGCGTATAGCCTAGTAAGTAGCCTAGCTACAAGAGAGTAGTGTTGACAAACTGACCAAAGAGTCGGTCACTGAACCAGGAGAATCGAGGGCCATACGTCAATGACTCACTCCTGTTTTTTATCTCATTAGTGAGTGCGATCGGTGTATGCTCCGTTTTGTGTGTGTGTGTGTGTGTGTGTAGCTGGTCTTTTTCTGCTACTGCATGTAGTAATCTAGCTCATTAGCGCCTTCACTGGAGTGGTAGTAGAAACAATCACGAAATGGGCTACCTCAAGCAGCACCCAAGGGGGTAAGCCTCCTCTCTGTAGGCATACAAAGCACTCACCCGCCGTTAGCATTCCATTGACCGCCATTCATTTTGATGACACTTTGACAGCGAATAACTTTGCATCTGAAGCGTTTAAAGACTCTATTTGTCCATTGTTTATTTCTAAAGAAACATGACAATGTATAAAAGGCTCCATTACCTTGTACCTCATGTTCCGCAGCAGATGTTTTTGTAAAAGTAGGCTAACAATTGTGTCATAACCACGCAACTTGCTGTCGCATAGGCGACAAAACACTGTATTGTCAGAAGAATCTTGCAGACAGTTTTGACTTACATCCGCTTGGTTTAATTACTAAAGTTAACTAGCATGTTAGTTAGCAATAATTAGCCTGTGTCTATGTTATCTCCTAACATATACCTACACTCTGTGTCTCTGCTGATTTGGAATGATTGAGATTTCTCTTGGTACAGCTATTAGAAGACTTACAACTTTCAAACAGGTTGGTCACGTCACATCTACGTTGTCAAGCTCAGTTGGAGGCTGCATAGTAACGCTCAGCTATCACCAGAAAAGTGCAATCCTTCACTGGTCTCCGTCCAGAACAACGGGATCTATTGGTTAATTTCTTTAACTGTTTATGGCAGCACTTAGCAGACCCAGAGCCCCCGACTGACTCCCCGACTGTTGACCAACTGCCACTTTGCTCGTTTGGAAGCAATGATGTCTCTTATGGGTAGGCCAAATTCTCTGGGCGGGCAAAGCCAAGAATTCAATTCAATTCAATTTATTATTTATTATAAGAAAGGGATGATAACCTTGGTCCTTATGACCTCATAAGGGGCAAGATTCCAGGTTCCATTGGCCCATCTGAGCTTTCATTTTCTC
>NW_022605591.1:130511-140901 GCF_008692095.1 Etheostoma spectabile | reverse complement strand
CAGGATACCCAGGGCTCGGTTTATACCTAACCACTGGGAGACCATAGGCAGGCTCGTGGAACGCATATGTTAAAAAACCTCATAAAGGGAAATTTTCGTGCTGGGACCTTTTACAATGTAAATCCTGCAGGTCCGACAATATTATACCATGAATCATTATTTACAATTTAACAAACGTCTGCAGCACTTTTGACTTATGTTAATCGCCAGAGTGGCATGACCCTCTTACTTCTGAATGCCAAATTATTTGGGATTTAGATAAACATATGTTCCTCCTCAGATGGAGATGATTTATATATGTTTTTTTTTTATCTTATTGGAGTTTTGACATTGGTAGATTTCTTGCTAAATTGACAATGTATGCTGACATATAAATGTCTATAGTTTTGACACACTTGCTGCATCAGGCTGAATGATTGTTTGGGATCCATTTAATCTACAGCATATATTTGTGGATGCAAACACCAACATACAGTATTAAAATGTAGAATTTTCTTCTTTTTTTTACATATGAGGTATGGATCCCCTCTGGTATGACTAATATCAGACCTAGAGACAGCATTTTACATGTGTAATTCAACTCTGCAGAGTGGACGGTTTTTTTTTTTTGCGTGTGAAAGAGAAATATGTGAAAAGAGAGAAATAGGGCGGCAGTGATTTTGCTCTTCAAAACAGCATGTCACTCCATTACTTTTGTCAATTCTTTGGATGGGATGTAAAACAGCAAATACTGCTGGTGTGCATGTTTGTAGTAGGCTTCAGTATATGTACAGCATGTGTGTGTCATGGTGTTGTTGCCCAGAGCTGTGCCATGCTTGATTAGTCTTAATCTAGCTGGGAGTCAGGTTGCTGTGTTGGCGGCGTGTCTGTATGGAAGGCATGCAGGCTGCGGATCACAGGGATTGACCCTCTGCCTCTCAGGTTAACAGAAGCCCTGTGTGTGTGTGTGCGTGTGCGTGTGCGTGTGCGTGTGTGTGTGAGATGGCAAAACCTGCTGAACTTGGACTTGAGCTCCCTGAAACTTGTGGTGTGTGAGGAAGAGATGTACAAACATTGAGAGTAAGTGAAATTAGAAGTGTGTGTGTGTGTTTCAGGTAAAAAAAGGTAAATGAGAGGATAGAAACAAGTGTGTGTGTGTGTGTGTGTTTGAAAGAGGTCTAGTTGAACTTTGGCTCTTCTGAAGTGCAGGAGGAGTCACCTCTCGTAAAACGTACCCTCAGCAGGTTGTAAATATAATACCACACGGCACACACTCACAAACACACACTGCTGCCTTCCATACCAGAGAAGAAGAAGAAGAAGCTAATCTTATAGGCCACCAAAACAGTGGGCCTTCCCTTGTCCACAGTGCCTCAGAAAAGTGTGGGTTGTTGGTTTAAACATGACGTGCTCCCCCTGCAGCAGAACGAGCCGCAGGCTTAAGTTGTCTGTTAGTGTCTGTGTAAGTGTGTGTGTTTGGGGAGTTTTAGGATCAAACCCTCATGTCGACAGAGGCTGCACCGAGGAGACGACTGCTGACAGGTGTTTCCTGCAGCAACGCAGCAGGTGCTTCATGTTCACACATGCACGCGCAGACACACAGACACACACACATACACACAAACAAAGGCCTCCTATACATGATTGTGCATGAACTGACATGCACACACTGTCCCTCAGCACTCTCGTTTACTCAGGCAAACACAAGTGTGCGGATGTAAGCCGCAACCCCGCGCTCTACTATACAAGCTAAATGTTACAGCCGCTGTCGTGTCGTTGCTATTGTCATGAGTATGTTTTTTTTTTTTGCGTATCTTATTTTTCTTCGTCTCATCGGTTATTAAAATGAGTCATTTTAAGTCTCAATTTTTTGAACTTTTTCAAGTTTTTTTCACTATCATATCAGGGGTCCTAACATGCTTTCTACAACTAGTGCTAATGCTAGCCTTACCCTAACAATATGCAACGTTAACTTCCACTCTTTCACTCTTGAGAAATTGAAAGAATCCAAGCATTTTGTTGCTGATCTTAATATATTGATCTTAATATATTTAAATATAAGACAGTTTTCAAGTTTTAAGTTAAGGGGAATTTAGCTGCTAAATGCTCCACTATGTTTACCAGTTCGTTGCCAACTGTGTCTGTCTGTTATTTGGTGCTGGACAGGTACTAGCGTACACCTGCATTCTCAGATCCTTTTTTCCACTGGAAATGGCAGTGATGACAGCAGAGTGAACCAAAACAATGAGCTGGAAAAAATCTCTGTAAAATCTTTCCATTGTTCTTTTAGGATTTTCCTACAATTACTTGCAAAGCTGGTTAAAGCTTTTTAAAAAAAAATCTTTTCAGTGTAGTTGTGGGCCACAAGAAGCTGTTGGAAGAAGCTCGTGAAGATATTCGGACCTCATGACTATAAAAAACACCCCAGACACTCAGTGTACTGTATGTTCAGTCCCACTTCATCAATCAGCGAGTCTATTTTTCTCTTTTTATTTTCAATCGCAGGCTTCAACATGGTGGCACAGACGGCAGTTACCAATACAACATGGCTGCTCAACAAATAGGAGCTCTTCCATCTGTCTTGATACCCCCCCCCCCCTCTCATACACACACACACACACACACACACACACACACACACCATCAGTTCCCCTGGGTTATGACGCTATTTCTCCCAAAAGGAAACAGAAGTCATGACGACAGATCAGACCGATGCTTTTTAGATCCATATCTGGGCTCCTAAGAGTCTATCTGAGGATTCCTATATGGTTAGAAAATAAGGCTGAAGTTAGTTTGGTCTCTGTGTCAGCTGTTCAACGAAGGAGCAGATTGTAGATTGTGTTAATTTCCCCAAATAATGTAGTGGCTGGCTACCAGATGACTTTTGACTAAGCCAAATCAAAGATGAGGTAGGTGTGTGTGTTTCTGTGTGTGCGTGCATAGGTAAGTGTGTGTGTGTGTGTGTGTGTGTGTGTGTGTGTGTGTGTTAAAGTCAGTGAACTGGAGCTTAATTACTACTACTACTGAAAAAATGTGAAGAAAAAATGCAACACTGCATTAGAAAGTAATTTGACTTTTGGACATAATACAATTGTCCCTGATAAAAATGTTTTTTAGGAATTTGACACCATTATTAGTTCACAAATTACCGGCACAATATCCTGTGTTTCAAATTTAGATTGACAGGATGCACCGTGACTACACTAAAATTTAATTGTAAATAAATTGGTTCTGTACATGTTTTGCCAGTTTTAAGCTATTTAATGTGGATATTTTTGCAATTTAATACATGTAATATAATTTTGTTGTATTGTATTGTATTTTCTGCTGGAGCTGCTACCCCTGTGACCTGACACAGGATAAGCGGACAAAGATGGATGGATAATAAAGTATTATTGGCAAAATAGTAATCAAAAAATAAAAAACAACATGGCCACTCTCCTTTTTTTAATTTATTTAAAAATGTAAGACTTGGTGGGTATCTTATGTTGTTTTCTTTTTACTGTAGTTTACCCTTGTTTGTAGTGTTTCAAGAATAAATATGATTCAAACTATTTAAAAAGTCTGTATGAGACAAAAATACTGCATTGCATTTCAGTCACAATTAAAACTTTGAAAGGTTCTTTAGAAGAAAATAAATTTCTACACTAATATTTCATACCACCAATTCTGTTGGTGGAATTTTTATATATTTTTTCATCAGCTGTGAGATTTGCTGCAGAAAGTTGACCTTTACCCTCCAAAAAACCCACATATGAACAACTACTTTAGATGAGGAAATGTGTGTTTCTTTACATCTTTACATAAGCATTTAAATATTACATAAATGGTGTGTATGCTTTTTGTGAGTTGTGGAGTTTCTCCGAAGAAAAGTCACGCCTGTTCCTCCTGAAACCTTTTGGAAAAAACTATAAAACGAAGTCTGACAAGAGCACTTTTCTTCTCCTTGGTCTCTTTGTGTTTTTTGTTTTTCAACCAGGAGCTTGAGAAGAGCAAACCAGAGCGGGTGTTGTGGCTTTAACCTCTGCCTCTGTGTGAGAGTGTGTGTGTGGCGCCACTAAGGTTTGAGTGTCCTCCACTTTCACAGAGTGTGTGTCCACACTGTGAGGCTCGGTGTGTTTCTCGTGTAGCAGGTGTGGGGGGATGTACCCAGACTGGGGCTTTCTGTGATGGGGGTGCTGGTGATTGTTGGGGGATTTTGGTGGGCAACTGCCCTTCTTGTCCTGCCCACGGAAGCCCCTCAGCTTGGGGCTCCAGTGTTCCCGCCACTGGAGGGCCATAGTGGAGCGGTCTGCCACCAGCCGCCTCTCCTCAGGGCCCCAGCCCCGCTCACCCTCCTCTGCACCAATCAGGAGGAAGGTCCGACCCACGTGGAGGGATGGGCAGCCGCAACCAAGGTCGCGGTCGGGGACCCAGAGGGACTGGGAGCCCCTGCGGACGCGCGAGTTGGACCCCGTGCGGAAGACAGTTTGGACTAAGATGGAGAACTGCCACCACGGACCTGAACGCTCCATCTCTCTCACCTGCACCTTCAACACTGAGAAAGACAGAGATGCAAAATTATATTTTTGAGATTACATTTTTCATCATTAAAGCTACATTGTGTAAGAATTTCTGCCATCAAGCGTTAAGATCCTATATCGCAATGAACTCTCTCTTGCCACGCAGTTCGTAGGTAAGGTAGCCGTCATGCTTCAATTCAATTCAATTCAATTTTTAGGCAGAAACCTCGGTCAGACCCAGGCTCTTGGTAGGCGGTGTCTGACGGGCCGGTTGGGGTTAGAATGAAGAGTGGCAATAACAAAAATAGAAAAAATTAGTAGTTTGTAGCAGTTCTTTGTAGTAGTTCATGGCATAGCAGGACGCTGTGCGGCATTACAAGGCACAGCAGGACGTAGCAGGGCACTGCTAAAAGCGAAAAGTGAAAAGTGTAAAAAAAGGCCGTCAATCAGCCGTGGTTGTTTGAGTGCATGTCAGAGAGTGGCGTGGACGCGCGCTTCACACCACAAGCGGACAAAGACTACAGTGGTCCAGATTATAATTAACTAGTTGACACTGCGTCCAAAGCAGTCCTCCGTATTTTCTTCTTCAAACTTGCCGGGAAATGGGAAGCAAAGATACCCATTAGCAGCAGCTGTGAGTCGAAAACGCGAAAGGAGGAGCAGTATAGCCTGTATGTCCCTTACTGGCTAACGTATTTCAAGATGGCCCATGACTATGGAGAGTCTACCCCAGTTCATGCAAGCACAATTGTAAACTTTCAAACCAATACGAATACTTGAAATTGATGGTAGTGGTCAATATTCATAAAAAAGGACAAGTTTGTAAACGGGCAATTCAGATTTTTATAATGAACAACTACAAACGTTACACTATGTAGCTCTAAAAAAAAGTGTATTTTAGTTTCATGTATTTGGTTTCATTCATCAGATTTACAGTAGGTCAGATTTCAATTTTGTTTCGGGGGGGAGGGGAGGGAATGAAAAGTTTAAGAACATTATTTTTCTTTTTTGACAAGGTAATAAATAAAAAAACATGACACCAACCAAAGTCCTTGAGACAATAGGTCTCCAAGTTCATCCTGACTTTAACCTGAGAAGGCTGGCAGTATGAAACACACTCCTCCGCTATCACAGAGAGAGAGAAAGAGACAGAGGGAGGGATAATGCATCAAATGAGAGGGTATTATTTCATAGCAAGCATATCAGCACATGTCTTTTCCCCTAATTACAATATGGCTGCTTCTATTTGTCATCACAGTATCTTGTGACTAACAGATGACCTCAACTGCAGCAGGTGGGACATTCCTGAAGCTGCCACTAGGAGGGAGTGGTTAGCTACTGCATGAAGAGTTAGAACAGGAGTGGATGATACATTGGTATGTTGGACATGATGTGGCATCAACAGGGTTTAAATGATAGTTTAGAATGTGAATTATTATTATGGCAAAGGCATTATTTCCTTAAAGTGGAATTTGCAGAGTCTCCAAAAACATCTAATTTATTATTATATTTTATTATAGCTTCTTTTCTAATTGTTACGAGGTAATATATAAAATGATCAAAAGAGATACATTACAGAAGCATTGGAGTGAATTAACCCAAAGTTTGACTAAAATGAACAATACAAATCCAGAATAAATTTCAACTGTGTAATTTCAGCCTGTAGATCTTCTCACCTATGCTGTACTGAGGTTGATAGATTGGGGTTGGAGCAACTTCTTGAATTCCTGCAAACATAAACACAGCTTCAGACAGGTGACAGAAACCGATACACAGAGAAGCTTCAGCATACCCGCATGAGCTGTCAGGTTGTTGCAGACCGAGTGTGTGTTTTGTGTGCTATGCTTGGGGCATTGAGGTGTGTGTGGTCCTTTTATGGCCTAGAAACTGCTCAGTTGAACACACACACACACACACACACACACACACACACACACACACACACACACACCAACACACACACCACACACACACACACACACACACACACACACACACACACACACACACACACACACACTTTACTTTTGGCAATTTAATAAGGTCAAACTATCACTTCTTGTGTTTTTTTTTCTCAAACACTTAAATATAGTGCATTAAAGTTGACTGTATGTCTGTGAACTGGCTTATACATTACATTACCCAGACCTCCTGTAAAAGTGTGTGTGGCAGTGCTGCCATATTTTACCAAGTTCACACTCTGTCTCCCTGTCCATGTCCTGTCCTCTCTGACACAACGGGGCCAGTGACACCCTACACCACCACTTTTAAAAGACAGAAAGGTTCTGTGTTTGTATGTACGTATGTGTGAGCAGTCAAAGTTAGGTAAATGCAGCATACCTGAGTGAACAGGGCTGGGTGTATTTTGTAAATACATTTTTTGATATCTGGCTGCAAGGATTTTTTTCTTTTTAATAAAATAAAGCAAATTCTTCAAACACAAGTGACTGACCACAAACTTTACCTTCACAAATATATTAAACCATTAAATATCTCAGCAAAGAAAGAGTAAACAAAACAACACAAAGCTGACCATCTCCTATCTAATACCTAAAATGCACTCAGACTTAGATGATCTAAAAGAGCTCATACCATGCTCATTTTCAGGTTCATAATTGTATTTAGAGGTCGTTCCAGAATAGGCTTACATGGTTTCATTTTCAAAAAACACCATAGCTCTCTGTTTTAGTTGCTGAGTGAGGCATCGCCCTTCTGTTCCATCCTTGTTGGGAGTCACACATGCGCAGTATCTAGGTAAGGCTACTAGCCAGTCAGAAGCAGAGTATGAGGGCACGCCACACTAACAGCATTACTACATAACGTGTGTTACAAAGTGACACACGTTCGTCACAGAAGTAAAGACTGGACTAAAATAAAGCTTATTGGAGCAGTTTGTGAAGTGTTTTCTGTTGGAGATGGTAAGTAAACACAATAAAAGAAAGGGGAAAAGCCAAAACACATAACATGAACACTTTAAGAGAAAATGCAGTATGCTTTACCAACAAAATGTAACCCATAGTAACTTGTCTATTGTTTGTTTAAGGAAACAAACTTAATTTAGATTATTTAATAGGAATTAAAAATAATTGTTTATTTTTTAACAAATACTGTGTTTTACCATTGTAAGGGAGGACAGCAGAGACACATACTTAATACTCTAAGCTTCCTGAGCTGTTCAAGGTGTGGATACAAAGGTTCAGTGGGAGCTAACTTTAAGTTTAGCCTGGCTGCTGCATGCCTTTTGGTCTGTCTGATGAGAGGCGGGGTGTTAGAGTTAGAGGTGGTAGTAGGGGGTAAGATATGCTATACATAGCCTGAGACGGTCTGGCAGTAAAAACAAACAAGGTTTTCTTTCACTCACTCCTTTCACTGGAAGAGTTACGAGTCTGGGCCCTGTAATGGGGGGCGTTTTGAGCTGCTCAACAGGTGTGAACCTTGTCGCTGCTGGCTCCCTATGTCACCTGATTGGAGGTTACAGTACACAGCTCCACTGCCTGTAGTTGTCGGGACTCATGCAAAGAAGTGCACATGGATTAGCGCTCATGGCCGAGGTTTGATGCTGGCCAGGCACAGCAGAGATATGAGTAGCAACAATCCAATTGATCTGACGCTGATCCCACATCAGCTGAAGATTAGGTTTCTCTGTAGCAGTAAGCTCATGTTAACGCTGCTATGGAAACCCTCTCTAGGGATGACAAAAAAAGAGGACACGCTGGGGGATTTGGACAAATTAGTGTGGACAGCAGCGGCTTCTTTTATTTTGAGTTACTACTTGATAAAGGTTTAGCTAGCTTGATAGAAGGTTTAATCCATTAAGGCCACGCAAATTAGGTTGAAGGAGAAAATGCACTTTGTTGTGACTGACAACAAACTAATAAAAGTCTGTGATTTATTTGAGCAGGGTGGCATGCATCGAATGCATAGAGAATCTTTTGCACTTAATAAGTTAAGACTCACAATCCATATTAAACAAGTCCTCGGATATCTAATCCAAGATTCCTATTATGATATGTTTTCTGCTCCCTTCAAAGCAACGGTATAGTTATAAGATTAGGACACAGCAACTGAAATGATTCAAACATGGTTTGGGAAAGACTGCAGCCATTTTAAAGAGAAACCAGCATTAAGGGGCAGGGACTTCTTGTCCAAAGGTTTTTGTCGGCACTAAATCATAACGCTACCTCTGCCTTTGGAGACAAATTCCAATATTTGCACACCAATAATTTTGATGGGTTCAATGGGTTGTTTTAAATGTGTCAAAGTTGTAATTTTTCTGATTGTGAAAATGCTGCCCTTCTCCCTTTTCACTTGCCTCTGTTCACAAAATTAACAATGTTTTGTGTCTGCTTAATCCTTAATTTTAGTGTCATTCTTAATTTATTTGCTAGGCTACTTTATTATTTGACATAGGCCCATTTGGTTTATAGGTTTATTGTAGTATTTCTCTTTGGTTCTGCCTGCTCACCAGCTTAATCAAGGAGAGTGAATGCAGGTGTGCCTGATTAGGTCCTGAGGGGCTGGGCACTCCTAAGGTGTTGAACAATAGATAAGATATTTCTGTAGTGAATGACATTTTTATAATACTTGGGGTGCCTATTGTTGTATATGTGTAAATAGTAATGTCAGCACAGTAACTGATCTATCTAATTGTAATGGTATTTTCAGAAACAAAGTGTTGATGTAGCTTTCTCCGGTTAGCTCACCCTATAATGAACTGTGCAGGTGGTAGATTCCAATTAGTGAAGGCTGAATTAAAAGTGCTTCAGGAGAAGGGGAAAGAGGGAAAAGGAATTGGCAGCTTGTGGTGAGGCCGCTAGTTTTATTTTGCATTAGTTTGTGTTTTTTCTTGGGGTTCAGTTTCTGCCCTGTGTATGTTTTGTTAAGTGGCGTCCTAAAACTCCCGTTTTAGAATGTTTTGGGTGCCCCACAACTTCATTGGCCTTGGAGTCGGGGGTTACACATTGACATAGATCTCCATTTAATGATACATAACTGACTCTGATTCTGAATGAACATTAATGCCGGACTTACGTATGCAGGGCCGCAGAGGGGACTTGCCCTGTTTATAACCCGGAGCACAGCGGTTACACCTGAGGCCGGTCACCCCTTCTCGACACAGGCACTGACCTGATGTCTGGTTACACCAGCGTCCCACTGCTCCCAAAGGATGGCACTGACAGGCTGAAAAAAGAAAGAGAAGATTAAAAGTGAAATGGATTTGTTTTGTACCCTGGAGGTTAAAGCAGCAATGTATTTTTGGCATCTTGGAGGCATCAAAACAAACTGAAGATCCAGCAGAAATATAACCTTAGAGTTAATGTGGACATGTCAGACATGCCAAACAGGTGTACTTTCACATCAGCAAATGTTAGCATTTATTTGAAGTAGTGTCTCTGTCCATCACCAGTACATCCAATATCCACCCTCCTTGGATCTCTGTTTTGGTGTCCTCCTTTTGCTTTTTATTGAACTATCTGTCTCTTTAGTCCGATAGCCTTCATTTATCAACGTAGAAATCAGCGCAGAAATTAGGTCATACATTGATAAATGCAGCAACTGGAAAAGCTCGTAATTTAAATATCACGCCCCAATATATTCTCGGTTTTGAGGCCTTGTCCCTATAATTTACAACAATGGCCAGACGTAATCCGGCTAAGAAGCAGCATTTTTCAGAGGTGGAAATTGAAACCCTGAGCTCTCAGGTTCATTTGCATCAACATGTGTACTATTGGGCAGCCTAAAACCTGGAATTGAAGGCTTTAGGAAGAATGCAGAATGGAAAGAGATCACTCATGTGGTCAACAGTATTGCCGTAGTAAATCGGACACCAGCTGAAGTTTATTTAATTTATACATTCTTGACGTATGTATGCTATAGTCAAGAAACACTTTACAATAAGGTACACAAAA